>NC_069500.1:27779090-27796590 GCF_027579735.1 Bombina bombina | reverse complement strand
ATTTCATGATTTTCATGATTCAGACAGAGCAACAATTTTGAGCAACTTCCGAATTTACTTCTATTATCAATTTTCCTTGTTCTCTTGGTATCTTTATATGAAAAGCCGGCCCATTTTTGTTTAAGCACCCTGGATAGCACTTGCTTATTGGTGGCTACATTTAGGTTACTAAGCTTACAGTGCTGCTTTTCAAAAAAAGATACTGAGAGAACAAGGAAAACATGATAATAGGAATAAACTAGAAAGTTGCTCAAAATTGCTGGCCTATCTGAATCATGAGAGAATTTTTTTTTTGTTTCGTATCCCTTTAATTCCATGAGATCCTGATAAGGCAAAGTGTGAGCGCGATTATGCTGATGGATTTTTTTCACCAGGCAGATGACAGTAAAAAATATCTGAAGAACAACAACTCGCACTATTGTGAGTTACGTTTTCTTTTTTACATTGAGACGTTCATGTGATATTTTCCAGTCAGCAATTTACAGATACGCTGCAGCACTATTAAGTTATTTAGCATATGGGTAAAATGTCCCTTTAACTTGTTGCAGCTGTAGCGCAGCCAAGATGTTTATGTGACACTTAATATAAAAATGCATTATTTTGTTTGGTGCCAGTTGTTTATGTATTTGATATATGTGCTACACTAAGGCTTCTACAAATATCTATTAACATACAATATAATACAGTGCTCAGTTCTCTATGCATAAACAAAAGCATTGAATTAATTACAACAATAAAATATTATTATTATTATTATTATTAGTATTATTATTTAAGCTCCTTAACCCAGGGACACAAAATGCAATGCCATGAATTGACTGAGTGGTAAACACTACAGACTTCACCATTAGACTCAAATTCATCTTGTTTCAAGGTTATTGCTATTTATTTTGTGTCTCCCCATGTTAAAAGCAAAATGGTGATACATTATGAAGGACATTTTCATAACATTACCCAGAATGCCTTGTGCCACAGTTAGCGGAACCATTGAATCTGTTGGATTTGCAGATGTGATATAAATTGCTCTGTTATGAAATACTGTTTATAATGTAGGGGATTTCAACTTTACTCACAATCATTTAGTCTACATCTAACATTTGTTATCTAATAACCTCATCTGCTAATTTATTATAATACAGCGCCCAGTTCTCCATCTACCAAACAAAGGCAAGGGGGCCTATTTATTAAAGGTCTTGCGGACCTGATCTGACAGTGCGGATCAGGTCCGCAAGACCTCGATGAATGCGGAGAGCAATACGCTCTCCGCATTTAGCATTGCACTAGCAGCTCACAAGAGCTGCTGGTGCAACGCCGCCCCCTGCTGACTCGCGGCCAATCATCCGCCAGCTGGGAGGTGTCAATCAACCCAATCGTACTCGATCGGGTTGATTTCCGGCGAATCCTGTCCGCCTCATAAGAGCAGGCAGACAGGATTAGCTGGTGTTTCTGACGAGTCTGAAGGCTTGCCAGAAACACAGGATCACAAGCTTGATATATGGGCCCCAAGGTCTCTACTTCACTACGGCACATAGAACTTAGAATACAACTAGAACTGCTTTTCCCTTTGGTCCTTTCTCCCATTATACAAATGAAAATAATAATTCATATTCCTTGTATAATCCTATAATCTACTTTCTGTATTACTGAGCTACTAGTTCATTATTTTGTATTTACTGGAAATTAATTACAGTACAAAATCCCGTCTTATTACCAAATGAATTAATTGTGTTATTATCCTTCCTCCAGCCATTCATGCCTTGGGAATTTGCGCAGTTTAGCAGAGACCTACAGTACCTGTGAGTGTGCGATACAGTATCAAAAGCATTAGAATAATCATGTGACTCTCAGAAATATCTATATTACAGTGCCTACGGCAAACTTTATTACAATGTAAAATGTTAAATGAAAAAGTAGCATTTTAAATATTTGTATTGCCTAAATAAATATGTAGTGAAATCTGTTTAAAGGGACAGTCTAGACCCAAGCATCTTGCAACTTGTTCCGCATCTATAAGCTTGTAAGACGTACATGAAACGTTTAAATAATGATTATTTGTTAGCAGCTGAAAATGGCCGCCATTCTACACCGACAGCTTTCTTCTTGTCCAGTTAGCTGTTTTCTTGTATGACAGTTTAGCAGTGCACGTTTAATATTTTTCAGTTAGCTATTTCAAATTTCATATGCACAAATCAGCTTATGCAAGTAGGAAAACTTATTCACGAGTACCAAAATATACATGCAAGAGGTGGGCGGAGATTGGCAGCCATTTTCCGAATATTTAAATGTTTCATGTAATTCTTACAAGCTTATAGATGTGGGACCAGTTGCAAAATGCTTCCCTGGAATGTAACAATAAGTAATCAAAATTATGTATTGGGTCTAGACTGTCCCTTTAAATTTAATTTTAGTTACCAGTATCAATTGTGCACTTCTTACTAACAGTCATGTAGGTGCTTACTTCTACTACTCAATAAGCATTAACAGGAAGTACATATCAACCAATGAACAGGATGCATCTAGCAGCCAATGAGCATTAACAGGAAATATATATCAACCAATGAAAAGGATGTATCTTGCAGTCAATGAGCTTTAACAGGAAGTACATATCAACCAATGAACAGGATGTATCTTGCAGTCAATAAGCAATAACAGGAAGTATATATCAACCAATGAACAGAATGTACTTAGCAGCCAATGAACATTAACAGGAAGTACATATCAACCAAGGAACAGGATGCACCTAGCAGCCAATGAACATTAACAGGAAGTACATATCAACCAATGAACAAGATGTACTTAGCAGCCAAAGAACATTAACAGGAAGTACATATCAACTAATGAACAGGATGTACCTAGCAGTCAATGAGTATAAACCGGAAGTTCATATCAACCAAGGAACAGGATGAACCTCGCAGCCAATGAACATTAACAGGAAGTACATATCAACCAATGAACAGGATGTACCTAGCAGCCAATGAGTATAAACCGGAAGTTCATATCAACCAAGGAACAGGATGCACCTTGCAGCCAATGAACATTAACAGGAAGTACATATCAACCAAGGAAAAGGATGCACCTAGCAGCCAATGGGAAGTAAACAGCTGTTCTACTATTTTCAATATACATTGAAAAAAGCTTTGACTTCACATTGTGTCATACAAAAAAAATTAGCTGCATTTTTTTTTAGCTCGATGACCCTTTAAACGAGCCCTCTAGTGTAGAAAAAAAGGGGTCTACAAGGAGCCAAACACATTATTTTAAAAGTTTGCCATATACATTTATTAGCAAAAAAATCAATGTCTCTAGTTTATTTTAATTAATATTTTCTACTATTCAAACACTAACATTAAATAATGAATGAACAACTGACAATCACATTTTATTAGTGCTCAAATTCTACTTTTCAACTGCGAAACATGTTCACCATCTTTAAGATATTTAAATAAAAATCAAAAATGTCTTTGAACTTGAAAAGAACTTATCACATTCTAAAAAACAGTTCAAAGAGCCCTTCTTACATACTGGAATGGAGCCCAGTGTTAAGACAAATGTCTGTGTTTTATTATGTAGTGTCCCTTTAAGGTAACATTTTATCAAGTTCCACAACACAGAAGGAACTAACTGCTTTGGAGAAAGAGAAATTACATCTGGGTTCAACTGCACCTTTAAAATGAATGTTTGCAAAATTTCAAAACCTGACTTATTTTAAAGGGATATTAAACAGTGAATACATGCAAGACATAATGATTTATTTAAAGCAAATATTAGCCTATACTATGAAGATGTTATATTATTTGTTTAAACATTGAAACTATAAGTATAAAGGTTTGGTTTCCATGTCCAGCCTTCCTTTATTCCATTCCTGATTAATCCGGATTGGTCAAAGTTAAAAAGACTGACCAATCCGGATCAAGCAGGAACTATATAAAGGAAGGATGGACAAGGATTAAGTATCCTTTGAAAAGCTGTAGGTGAAACGTACGACAGAGATACGTAGGAGCGTGACGTCACTGGGAGTAGATAATGACCGACAAACACAAAGCAGCACTAAGGATATCTGCGTTCTTCGCATACTAAAGACTTGTTACAGACATTATACGCCATCCATAAGCTCTAAATGTCATTTGTTTCCTTATGTTTTTTATTTTACTAAATGTTGTACATGAAGAAGTCGTTGTGTTATCGAGGTTGTATTACCAATGCTTGAATACTTAGAGCTATTGTAGCTTGTGGCAATGTGAGTATAAGTATCCCACTCTCGTCTATAAAAGAATTGGAAAGAAAGTTACACCATGATGTTTTGTATCTACTGTGTTTCACTTTAAGGAAACTGTAACCAACTCGCATTTGGATACAATCTGAGAATAAAGTGGGTTGATTTCTTTCATTATCAGATTTATTATTTCTTGTGCACAATGTTATATTATTCACAATTTTTATTATTATCACAGTCCCTATTAATGTCTGTTCTATATCTGTCCCTAAGTGTCTTCAGCAGGAGAGACAGATAAGGGTAAACTTAAGTTGAAACATGGTGTTGCACATTATTTTAAAGAGACTCAGTGGAGTTTAGAAAAATAACAATTCTCAGAGTAAAATTACAGGAAAAGGGGAAAAATATATAATGAAAGTATATTGCAAAGTTTTTTTAAAGGTACACTACACCCATTTTTTTTTCTTTCATGATTCAGATAGAGCATGACATTTTAAGCAAGTTTCTAATTTACTCCTATTATCAATTTTTCTTCGTTCTCTTGCTATCTTTATTTTAAAAGCAGGAATGTAAATCTTAGCAGCCAGACCATTTTAGGTTCAGCACCATGGATAGCGCTTGCTTATTGGAGGCTGACATTTACCCACCAATAAGCAAGCATAACCCAGGTTCTCAACCAAAAATGGTCCAGCTCCTATGCATTACATTCCTGCTTTTTAAATAAAGATAGCAAGGGAACGAATAAAAAATAATAACAGGAGTAAATTAGAAATTGCATGCTTTATCTGAATCATGAAAGAAAAAATGTGGGTTTAGTGTCCCTTTATTAAGTACACACACTGCAACTAAACATATTATATCACAATCTCATACTGTTTAATATCCCTTTAAAAGACACTACTCATTAAATTTAACTGAAACAACAATCACACTATACCTTCAAGGATGACTCTTGTAGATGTACTGGACCGAATAGATGATAAACTCCAGATCCAATTAATTTCTTTCTTTTGTCCTATAGAAACAGGAAAAACAATTATAAGAAAAACAAATAATATTGCTAGATGCAGATCCCTGAACTGTTATGTGATAGAGGACCACAAAAAAGGTTTAGTAATAGTCAACAAGGTCCAGTTGAACCCAGCCTAATAACTGGCCATAAATCTATTTTTTGGCCATTATAAGACTGAAATCACACCCAACTGCATTACCTCCCCCAAAAGTAAAATAAAATCAATATCACGCCTGATCAACATGTTCAAAATAGACACCTCGCATTTTAACAACCTAAAATAAGAGGTGACTAATGGGTTACATTTAATTTTATCTAAGTAATACCTGGAAGAATTGCACCATCCATATTTTCTACAATAGTGATGGGACAGAGAGTAACATAACATGGTCTGTGCAGTTTGTTGTAGATGTATGAGTTTGTCGGTGGGCAGAATCTGGACAGGTTCTAGCTATAAGTAGGTCAAGCTGGTGTTGGGCTGGGCAGGTTCTAGCTATAAGTAGGTAAAGCTGGTGTTGGGCTGGGCAGGTTCTAGCTATAAGTAGGTAAAGCTGGTGTTGGGCTGGGCAGGTTCTAGCTATAAGTAGGTCAAGCTGGTGTTGGGCTGGGCAGGTTCTAGCTATAAGTAGGTAAAGCTGGTGTTGGGCTGGGCAGGTTCTAGCTATAAGTAGGTAAAGCTGGTGTTGGGCTGGGCAGGTTCTAGCTATAAGTAGGTCAAGCTGGTGTTGGGCTGGGAAGGTTCTAGCTATATAAGTAGGTCAAGTTGGTGTTGGGCTGGGCAGGTTCTAGCTATAAGTAGGTCAAGCTGGTGTTGGGCTGGGCAGGTTCTAGCTATAAGTAGGTCAAGCTTGTGTTTGGCTGGGCAGGTTCTAGCTATAAGTAGGTCAAGCTGGTGTTGGGCTGGGCAGGTTCTAGTTATAAGTAGGTCAAGCTGGTGTTGGGCTGGGCAGGTTATAGCTATAAGTAGGTCAAGCTGGTGTTGGGCTGGGTAGGTTTAAGCATCCAAAGGTTCTTAAAGAAAAAACAGGATGTAAACAGAAGGAGATGTAGTGGAACTAAGCAGATTAGTTGACTCAATCAAATGTATGGTATCAGTTTTGGAATTGTATTTTGTATTATTATTGTATTGTGTTTTGTATTAGTCTAGTGAGCACCCAGAAAAGTGAGTTTTGTGAGTGGCATGAGATGTGTGAGGGTATAGTCCATCTCTGTGTTTTCTATGTGTCTAGTGTGCACCCAGAGCTGTGAGTTCTGCAAGTGGCATGAGATGTGTGAGAGTATAGTCCATCTCTGTGTTTTGTATGTGTCTAGTGAGCACCCAGAGCTGTGAGTTTTGCGAGTGGCATGAGATGTGTTAGGTATAGTCCATCTTTGGGTTTTGTTTGTGTCTAGTGAGCACCCACAGCTGTGAGTTTTGCGAGTGGCATGAGATGTGTGAGGTATAGTCCATCTTTGGGTTTTGTTTGTGTCTAGTGAGCACCCAGAGCTGTGAGTTTTGCGAGTGGCATGAGATGTGTGAGGTATAGTCCATCTTTGGGTTTTGTTTGTGTCTAGTGAGCACCCACAGCTGTGAGTTTTGCGAGTGGCATGAGATGTGTGAGGTATAGTCCATCTTTGGGTTTTGTTTGTGTCTAGTGAGCACCCAGAGCTGTGAGTTTTGCGAGTGGCATGAGATGTGTGAGGTATAGTCCATCTCTGGGTTTTGTATGTGCCTAGTGAGTACCCAGAGCTGTAAGTTTTGCGAGTGGAATGAGATGTGCGAGAGTATAGTCGATCTCTGTGTTTTGTATGTGTCTAGTGAGCACCCAGAGCTGTGAGTTATGCGTGTGTCATGAGATGTGTGAGCTATAGTACATCTCTGTGTTTTGTAAGTGTCTAGTGAGCAACCAGAGCTGTGAGTTTTGTGAGTGGCATGAGATGTGTGAGGATATAGTCCAGGGTATAGTCCATCTCTGTGTTTTGTATGTGTCTAGTGAGCACCCAGAAAAGTGAGTTCTGTGAGTGGCATGAGAGGTGTGAGGGTATAGTCCATCTCTGTGTTTTGTATGTGTCTAGTGAGCACCCAGAGCTGTGAGTATTGTGAGTGTCATGAGATGTGTTAAAGTATAGTCGATATCTGTGTTTTTTATGTGTCTAGTGAGCACCCAGAGCTGTGAGTTCTGCAAGTGGCATGAGATGTGTGAGAGTATAGTCCATTTCTGTGTTTTGTATGTGTCTAGTGAGCACCCAGAGCTGTGAGTTTTGCGAGTGGTATGAGATTTGTGAGGTATAGTCCATCTTTGTGTTTTGTATGTGTCTAGTGAGCACCCAGAGCTGTGAATTTTGCGAGTGGCATGAGATGTGTGAGGTATAGTCCATCTCTGGGTTTTGTTTGTGTCTAGTGAGCACCCAGAGCTGTGAGTTTTGCGAGTGGAATTTGATGTGTGAGTATAGTCGATCTCTGTGTTTTGTATGTGTCTAGTGAACACCCAGAGCTGTGAGTTTTGCGAGTGGCATGAGATGTGTGAGGTATAGTCCATCTTTGTGTTTTGTATGTGTCTAGTGAGCACCCAGAGCTGTGAATTTTGTGAGTGGCATGAGATGTGTGAGGTATAGTCCATCTCTGGGTTTTGTTTGTGTCTAGTGAGCACCCAGAGCTGTGAGTTTTGCGAGTGGAATTTGATGTGTGAGTATAGTCGATCTCTGTGTTTTGTATGTGTCTAGTGAACACCCAGAGCTGTGAGTTTTGCGAGTGGCATGAGATGTGTGAGGTATAGACCATCTCTCTGTTTTGTTTGGGTTTAGCAAGCAAACAGAGCTGTGAGTTATGCGTGTGGCATGAGATGTGTGAGCTATAGTACATCTCTGTGTTTTGTAAGTGTCTAGTGAGCAACCAGAGCTGTGAGTTTTGTGAGTGGCATGAGATGTGTGAGGGTATAGTCCATCTCTGTGTTTTGTATGTGTCTATTGAGCACCCAGAAAAGTGAGTTCTGTGAGTGGCATGAGAGGTGTGAGGGTATAGTCCATCTCTGTGATTTGTATGTGTCTAGTGAGCACCCAGAGCTGTGAGTATTGTCAGTGGCATGAGATGTGTTAAAGTATAGTCCATATCTGTGTTTTTTATGTGTCTAGTGAGCACCCAGAGCTGTGAGTTCTGCAAGTGGCATGAGATGTGTGAGGTATAGTCCATCTCTGGGTTTTTTATGTGTCTAGTGAGCACCCAGAGCTGTGAGTTCTGCAAGTGGCATTAGATGTGTGAGGTATAGTCCATCTCTGGGTTTTGTATGTGTCTAGTGAGCACCCAGAGCTGTGAGTTTTGCGAGTGGCATGAGATGTGTGAGATATAGTCCATCTCTGGGTTTTTTATGTGTCTAGTGAGCACCCAGAGCTGTGAGTTCTGCAAGTGGCATTAGATGTGTGAGGTATAGTCCATCTCTGGGTTTTGTATGTGTCTAGTGAGCACCCAGAGCTGTGAGTTTTGCGAGTGGCATGAGATGTGTGAGGTATAGTCCATCTCTGGGTTTTTTATGTGTTTAGTGAGCACTCAGAGCTGTGAGTTTTGCAAGTGGCAAGAGATGTGTGAGGTATAGTCCATCTCTGGGTTTTGTATGTGTCTAGTGAGCACCCAAAGCTGTGAGTTTTGCGAGTGGCATGAGATGTGTGAGGTATAGTCTATCTCTGGGTTTTTTATGTGTCTAGTGAGCACCCAGAGCTGTGAGTTCTGCAAGTGGCATTAGATGTGTGAGGTATAGTCCATCTCTGGGTTTTGTATGTGTCTAGTGAGCACCCAGAGCTGTGAGTTTTGCGAGTGGCATGAGATGTGTGAGGTAAAGTCCATCTCTGGGTTTTTTATGTGTCTAGTGAGCACCCAGAGCTGTGAGTTTTGGGAGAAGCATGATATGTGTGAGGTATAGTCCATCTCTGGGTTTTGTATGTGTCTAGGTAGATTTTTTTCATTATTTCCAAGAGTCAACACGAGCAGGCTAGACCCTGTACTTTGTAAATTACACAAAAGTATGAGCAGAAGTTTATAAGTGTTTATTGTTTACTGTAAATAGGCATCCACACATATCTGCGTACGTAGAGGAAATATTAGCCCTGGACTAAGTGTTCTTCCTCTACTACATCTGCTCAGTTTATCAAGCATGAGGGAAAGGCACATACCGTATTTATTCGAGTATAACGAGCAAAATTTTGTACCAAAAAAAGAAATCAAAGTTTGGGTGCGCGTTATAAACGAGGGCTGGGGTGGCAGTGGCGGCTGGTCCATTGAGGGCGCAGGCGAATTGTGAGTTTGTACTGCGCCTTTTCCGGGCTGCAGCCGCTCACTGTACGCGAGGGCGAAGAAAAAAAAAAAACGTCCCCTCGTCGCGTACAGTGGGCGGCCCGAACTGGGGGTGAGAATTCTTATTATCCGCTGTATGGTCGCCGCTTCATTTCCTCGCCTCGCCCACACGTTACGGTAAGCATTGCTTTTGTACAATTCAGTGTTTTGCGTACCGTAATTCAGTGTTCTTCATATTTTAATTGATATACTGGTACCCGTTAGATGGCAACTCAGGGTATAAACAGATGTTCCTGCCAACTGGGACACTGATGAAAAATTAACTCGAGAAGAATGGGAACAACTCTTTAGTGTATCTGATGATGAATCTGACTTTGAAGCATTTTAAATAAATATTGTTACCGGTAATTTTATTTCGGTATTGTGTTTATACCAGTTTACGTTGTCAATAAATGATTTTTATCATGGCCGCACGTGTTCAACAACGTTTTTTTGTCAATTACAATGCTTGGTGTGAAACAAAATTTTATACTGATTTTTAATCGAAAATTAGGGGTGCGCGTTATACACGTGTGCGCGTTATACTCGAATAAATACGGTAAAACAGGGCTCATTACCAGATATTTGAGATACTTAGAAAATGAGCTGTGAATTCTTTAACTGCAAGTTGTATGAAGCAGAAAAAAACACGTGCATTAGAAAAAGTAGCTTACCATATGAAGTTTTCACTGTTGATGTACAAGTTAGTTATGGTGTGTAACATTAACCCTTTAATTCTAAGCCTTCTCTATGCAATGCATTACAATTCTTTTTAACAGTAAAGGGGTTAAATTGTTTTACTAAAAAATGTCCAAGAAAACATGTCCCTCTTGAAACTAAATTATTAAACAGACACATGAAGATGGCCCAAGTGCAAAGTTTCCCATGGGACTACACAGAACACATTGATTATAGGCCAGCTTAGGATTCTGGGTAGTTAATGCTCTCCAGGAACAGAGGTCAACGCCCCAAGGCATAACCCTGATAAAACAGAATGTATACAAGAAGCAGATTTCTAAATGACGTAAGAAAAAAATCTGTTTTATCAGCCATGGCAAATTCTTTCACACAAGTGACAGGTGACGTGAGATACAAGTGGACTTCTCTAATGGGGTGTCCCAGGTGCAGGTCTGCGCATTGCTACAATAGTGGAATGTGACAGTGAGATTGTTCCAATGGTGTGAGATGGTACAGCGCACACACAAGGGAGCACAAATAGACACGCTAGGTCTTACATGAGATAATGCTATTGTCCAAAGACAGCCCATGATTATTATCATTATGAAAAAAATTGTAAACATTTTTTTTCTTTTCTGGAAATGTTTAAAGGGATTTAAAGCTGATAAAAGTAAATATTCTAATGCATTAGGGCAATTTTAACCCTTGGAAAACACAATTTATTTAAGGCTGATGTTAAAAAGAAATTTCTCATATAATATATATATATATATATATATTATTTTTGCTACATATAATTAAATATTTTATATTACAATTGTAAAGTGCTTAATGTCCTTTTAAGAAACAGAGGACTTCACGCGTCACTGTATTAATTAGAGAGAATTATCGACAGGTAAAATATGAAGCACCTGCTAAATGAACCACAGAAAAATAAATATTATTTGTTGCTTAGAATGTTCAGTACATGATTTAACAAATTGAATGTTTGTCTGGTGATAAAAGTATTATTTGACCTTATCAGATAAAAAGTTTTTTTTTTTTTTGCTAATCAGTGAATTATTCCTTACGTTTTGGACCAGATTACAATGAATTAATATGTACCGTTAATATTGTTAAAGCGCAATCCATATTACTTGCATTTCTGTATTTATATATATACCATCTGCGTGAAACTATAATGCATTCTACAAAATTCATGGCAGATAACGCAGGTGTGTTCTTTCCCTTGGATTATAGGTTTTAGTTAGGACCAGTACTAAAATTCATGCTCAAAAGCAAATATTCTGCTCAAGTAGTGGAGTTTTTGGTTAAGTTCTTTGCTAACACTATCTCTGCTTTGAGCAATATTTGTGCTCAACCTAAAGGGACATGAAACCCAAATTGTTCTATCATGATTCAGATAGAACAAGCAATTTTAAACAACTTTCTAATTTACTTGTGTTTATATGTGTGTATACATATATATATTTTGTGTTTATATGTGTATACACATATTAACACATAAATTATATGCATATAAGCACATAGTAACACATACATACATATGCATATAAGCACATACTAACACATACATACATATGCATATAAGCACATACTAACACATAAATACATATGCATATAAGCACATACTAACACATACATACATATGCATATAAGCACATACTAACACATAAATACATATGCATATAAGCACATACTAACACATAAATACATATGCATATAAGCACATACATATATATTTATAGAGAACACACAGTTCCCTATAGACTGCAATGTAAAGGCACTTTTCACACCCACACCCAAATTTGCTTTGTTCTCTTGGTATTCTCTTGGTATTCTTTGTTGAAAACTAAACCTAGGTAGGCTCATATGCTAATTTCTAAGCCCTCGAAGGCCGCCTCTTATATCAGTGCATTTTGACAGTTTTTCACAGCTAGAGAGTTAAGTTCATGTGTGCCATATAGATACCATTGTGCTCACTTCCGTAGAGTTATCTATGAGTGAGCACCAATTGGCTAAAAGGCAATTCTGTCAAAAGAATTGAAATAAGGGGGCAGTGTACAAGGTAATCACAGAGGTAAAAAGTATATAAATATAACCGTGTTGGTTATGCAAAACTGTGGAATGGATAATAAAGGGATTATCTAACTTTTTTAACAATAACAATTCTGTAGTAGACTGTCCCTTTAATACCTGAGTGTGCATTTGTGTGAGGCCTTTGTTAATTAAGTGCACCCAGTATAAGTGACTGTATACACAAACATCAGCGTGTTGCACATTTTTGGCTTCCTATGGCGCTAACAACAATAATAATGAGCAGTAGAAAGGCCCTAAGTGCGCCAGATGCCTACACCTTGCCGAGCACACCCATCTCTGTAGGGCCACATATGTAAAGAGACCTCTCCTCTGCTAGGAATTACTGCTCTGTTTGATCTTGACTTAGAAACAGTGTGAGACAGGGCCTGGTCCTGATTAGGAATCTCAGCATTGTTTAACTGCTATCCTGCTGCCTGTTACAAGGTGCTAATACACTGCACAGCTTCACAAGGGTCCTGGCATTCCCAGGTGTCACAGGGAGACCTACTGGTGAGTACCTGACAATAGGAAGCTCTGCACAAATCAAATTCTGATCTCAGCCCAATATTCACCCCATAAGAAATTATTATTTTATTTTGTTTTACCCAGGGCAATTTTGACCACATGATTAATACAGAGCTCTGTAAACACATTGCTATTCCACTCTGGAAGGCAAAAGCTAAACAAAATATATACTTTTATATATTATATTTAATCAAGTATATATTTGAGGTTGGTTGCTGTTATTCTACACAAAGAGTTCGATGTATTATCATTTACTAAAATAACTAAATACAAAACAATAACATTTTATATCAATAACGTAAACATGTAATTCTGCACTTACCCAGGTTGCTATTTCTTAAACCCTTATACCTTGACAATTTTTCATTTTTGAAACATATTTGCATTGCTAAAAATTATTTGCTGAAAAACATTAAGCGCACGTGACCTGCTGTGGATACAGCATAGGGTTTGTGCACATTTATTTGCTTCTGCAAGTGCCGCCAGTGATATCGCTGCATCACTGACAGTTGGTGCATTTGCAGGAGAGTAATGTGTGTTCGCGCAATGTATAACCAGGAAGTCACATGCGGTTTCATTACTCTAGAAGTGAAAACATATGGCAAAAATGCAAAATGTATATTAAATAAAACTACTACGGCTTTCAGGAATGAAGAATGGCTTTTATGTCACTTAAAAGGAACATTGAAATATGAAGCTTTTCTTATGGGCAAACAATTAAAAAAAAACCTCCAATTTATTTATTTTACCAAATGTACAGATTTCTCTGTTTCCTTTGTAAAATCTTAGCTCCTTGTTATGAGAGCATACTGAGGTAGGCTAAGGAACGTGCAACAGGTTTTGCAACAATGTTTGTTATAATTAGTGATGCACCGAAATGGAAATTCTGGACCAAAACCGAATCCGGAAATGTCTTTTTTACCCAAAATCTATTTTTTTTTAGTTTTTTTTTTGCATAATTAGACTATTTTATGAATGAATCAGAATTTAAAACCTGCAAGCCAATAAAATAAAATAACCACACTTTTATTGAAACTAAAATTGGACAAAAATATCTTAAAAGAATAATATGCTACACAATAATTTTACCAAGAAAACAAAACAGACAAAATACGGTAATGCCATTTTCGGTCAAAATGTCTCTGCGACCAAATTTCGGTGCATCCCTACTTAAAACAATATTAAATATCAATATACTGTATTATTCTGTATTTAGTTCTGTGCAACAGAATCCGATTTAATTATCCAAATATAGTCCTAGAAAACTATTATTATATGAGAAACAGTAAGGCAAGAAATGAACTCAAACAGCAGCTGTGGGGTAGCATCAAACATGAAATATGCTACACAATCATTTTACCGAAAATAACAGGCAAAAAAAACCCGAAAACCGAAATAGCCAAAAATGACATTTTCGCCCGAAACGTTTCTGCGGCCGAATTTCCGGTGCATCCCTCGTTATAATGTTATACAGATAGTTCTTAAGTGTATAAGAAACCCCCAAAAAAATATTTTGAGATTCAGACAGAGCATTTCATATAAATTTTTTTTTTCCAATTTACGTCTATTATCCAATTTACTTTGTTCCCACGATAGTCTGTGCTGAAGAGATACCTAGGTAGCATCGGGAGCCCTATGTGACAGGGAATAGTGCTGCCCTCTAGTGCTCTTGCAAAACTGCTGCTACATAGTGCTCTAGGAATGGGCTAAGCCTTTAATGACCACGACGTACCCTGTACGCTGCTGGTTGTTAAGGGATGGTCTTCTTATAATAGCGTGGGTCTTGTCACGAATGACAAGACTGCGCTATGGTGGCGAGACCGGCTATAACGCCAATACAAAGACCAGCGGGGTACAGGGTACGTCGCTGGTCATTAAGGGGTTAATCATTTGTCCCTGCTGTTCTAGAAAAGAGATAAAGAAATATTGCAAATGGAGGTAAGTTAGAAAGGTGTTTAAATCACACGCTCTATCTGACTCATTAAAGAAAAATCTACTGTACAATGTCCCTTTAAGACACATGCACACTTATATCCGTATGCTGTTATGGAAAGTAGCTAAACTTCAGCAAAAGGAGACCAAGGAAAGGTACATTTGATAACAGTTTCATTTGGACTTCTATCTCTCTTTAACCTCTGCTGTAAATATGTTCAAATGTCCCCCATACTGTAGTAACAACCTATTTCTCTCTGCTGGGGTCTAGCCATGTGCACTACATACATGTGCATCACTTAAAACATTAGGGTCATACATGACGCACAAACAGGTTCCAATAACATTTTTGTAAAGAAAAATAAATTAATAGTCGTTTCTTTTTTTTATTTTATTAAAATGTTCCCCATCATCTTACGTTCCTATTTACATATCCAAAGTGTTGTAGAATTCTATGGCACATAAATGGTTAACTCCCTCTTCACACACAGTTTCTTTACCTTTCTCCTTGGGCTACAGCGCTTGTTTCTGAGAACTCGGGTACCGTATTTGCATCCCTACTAACTGCAGCAAACCCATAAAAATGTCACATGGTTCCAATCTGTGACACACAACATGTAGTGTGATATATTGCGTCACAGCGCCTACACGAACGCTAACTGAACACAGATCTGTGTGGGAGTTCCTTTTTCAGATGGTATCAGCTCAAACCAATTATTTTCTTTATAAAAGCCACACGGATTTCAGAGGGTATTTTAAAGTAGGAAATCAAATCTGAATGCACTGCTAAAAATAAGAGCACTAAAAATAAATAAAAAAAAACAGTACAGTTTATTCTTTAGCAATGATACAAACATTTTTTGAAGGCTAGATATGACATATATTCATATATATAACGTCTGAGGATAGGGCAACACTAGACTTGAAACGTCATATGTTACACATGGTTTAAGATAATAAGCCCAGTGTGTGGTAGTGGGTTAAGTGTATGTGTATAACTGTGTGAATATGTGTGTGTAGTGTGTGTGTATATGTTTAGTGTGTGTGTGTATATGTTTAGTGTGTGTGTGTAGTGTGTATATGTTTAGTGTGTGTGTGTGTATATGTGTACTGTGTATGTGTGCTTATGGTGTGTGTGTGTACGTGACGTGTAGTGTGTGTACATGCACTGTGTATGTGTGCTTGTAGTGTGTGTGTGTGTGTTTGTGTGTGCATGTGTGTGGTCTATGTGTGCATGTAGTGTGTGTGTGTGTGGCTCACAGTGTGTGTAGTGTGTAATATGTGTGTTAAATTATTGACTATCAATCAATTACAAACTACTTTTTAAAAAACAAATAAATAATGCATTATACATTTTGATATAACCCTGCACTTCTCCATATACTATCAGCTATACAAAATGAGTTGTTACTACCCTTAAAATACAGAGCTGCCAATAAGCAGAAGATAAGGAACTCTTGCTATCTACAGATTCCGTAATTGTATTTAAAAGGTGCTATAAAAAAAAAACATATCTAAAAAAAGAAACCTTATCAGTGTAATTGGTTTCTTTAAGCAGAATCCAGTCACCCCGAGGTAACAATTTAATTTATTTCTATCCCACGAAGAATGAAAATTTCAGTTCTGCTAAATTAAAAGATTTAAGCTAGTTCCGTTCACATCTGGAGATGCGAACAATTTGCACATCATTATGGAATCACCAGAACGCAAGATAAATCTTTTTCTCGCCAGCTAAACGCTGCAAATTAAATACGAATAAAGTCATACATTTTGATGTTAAGCTTATTTGCAATAAACAATCAATATCGCAGCATGTTTATCAGCCCTCGGGATAGACACTTTCATTGTCATGGAAGACACAATAAAGAGTCTCGTTGTTAAAGTCATGAATGTCAAAGTGCGTGATGCTTTCCCCAAGCCCTGGAAATCCAGAAGTATCGGCACCTGCTTAGTTAATCGGCCCCTCAGTCTTAAAGTGAAGGTAAAGTTTGCAAGGTTCGATAATTTTAAATGTAAATAGCTATAAAATAAAGGGTACTTTAAGTCATCACTTTTGTTATTTCTAAATATTTACAGAGTTATCACCTTTTTTCTGTCCAATTCGAAGCGTTAGATAAACAGCCCGTTTTTTGGGGGGTGGTTTTGCAGTCCGGTCACGTTCTTAAATTAGCCAATAGTACGTCTGGCCGTTAGGCGGCCGTCATTTGACGTCACAAACTTGCTTGCCGTTCTGCGCATGTGTTGGCATAACTTGCTCTCCCTTCCAAGCCGTGCTCGTTCAAGATTAGCGCATGCGCAATTCCTCCTTATAAGTGGAAATCTTGTGAAATCTTGACGCCTGCGCTTTAGGTAACAAATGATTTGAGTCACGCAGGCGCAATTAGAATGTTCGGCGAGGTGTGCGCATGCGCAACTTGTCTGGCTATCGGGAACGCGCTTTTTTCAGTACGTGTAGAGCGGGTGGGACCGCTCTGTACGTAATACAGTCAAGACCGGCCGAGAACATAGATAAGAAAAAAGTTTGTTATACAATCATATATATACTAATATTTTAAAAAAAATTAGCGATCTTACTATATAGTAGATGGGTAACCTAATACAGCTTACAAAAACGGAAGACTTTACCTTCACTTTAACTTCAAATGAGTAGTACATTTTTTTCTAACAACTTTCAAAGTTATGTCTATTTCCACTCCCACTGCATCATGTGACAGCCATCAGCCAATCACAAATGCAAATACGTATAGTCTGTGAATTC
>NC_069500.1:27761590-27774090 GCF_027579735.1 Bombina bombina | reverse complement strand
TTAGTGCTGCCATGTTGAAATGTAGTTTTCCCTGCATTCCGATGCTGACCTGTTTGCACATTTGCAGTAAACTCTCCTTCAGATACCTGCTATTAAAATTGTCTCCAAAATGCAGCACCCATAATTAGAGGCAGTGCATGCAATGTATTATAAGTGGAGGCTCAAACTATCGCTTCCGCAAAAGCGATATTCGCAGTCCAGTTAGCAACACCAGCGCACGCAAATGTGCCTGGTATTACAAGTTAGGTGCAATGTGAATGTGACCGCGCACCATTTAAAAACTAACCAAAGGTCTGACCTCTGGTTAATTTTTGAGCGTTAATTGCTACTGCAGCTCGCTGTAGCAATAACCAGCAACTTGTAATGGCTGGTTATTTATTGCGGGCCTGTAAACAGGCAAATTTTCTAGTTTATGGGCAACATGATAAATTAGCGCTCAACTGGTCATTTAAGCCCTGTGTGTTTAACAACCCTTTAACAACGAGTCTCACAGACATCCATAAAGCTAGCCCATAATATGTTTTTCTCCTTAAAGCTACAAGCTCTTCTTCAACCCCTTGGTTGCCAGATCAGTATGTAATGCATTGTCAAACACCACCCTCCATCTAGAAGCAGCAGGACTTTCCCACTTGGGTGCATAATGGATTTTAAAGTATATATTGGGCAGATTTGTAAAGCTGCATTTACAGCTATGTGGAACAGGTCCATAAGTGAGCCTTATGCCACATATTTATAAAGCATCAATCAATCACCCCGACACTTGCTCATTCCGGTGATTGAAAGGGTAAGGGACCGCAATTTTACAGTTTGCAACTGCAGTCAGGCAGGTACACTTCTTGCGAACCTGTCCACCAATAGAATATTACCACTAATAAGCACTGTTTTGCAAAATTAAAATTCAATATAAAAAAAACTACAAATGGCCCAATTTGTTTAAGGCCTATTCCTCTGAAATGCGCCACCCACCCACTTTAGTGTGTCCTATATAAAAAAATAACACATAAACACATCACAAACTAAATACAGGATGTATATTACACCTTCTTATAACCTCACTCATGACAATGTGAGGGGCCCAGGGTCCTTGCCTCTCTAGCTCTGCTATATATAGCATGTTGCAGGGTTATGGTTCTATATATTGCAGGAACCATCCATCCTCTCTGGCACCATAGAGAGTTTATAATTTTGAAAATTTTCTTTTAATTTGTATAATTAAATATATTACGGAGAATGAGATTTAATCCTTTCAATTTAAAATACAAGATACTATCAGAGTTTTCTGTGCATTGCTCAGGACTGGTTCCCCCTTTTCCCCCTGCTGCAGAATACGCACATACTAAGCATCAGCAGTGACTTTGAATGAGACAGAAACTGACTCCGCCCCTTCTAACACTGGCACCTACGGTCAAAACACCAGGGCAAAGCAAGAAGGCTGAAGTGTTTGTTGCAATTTTAATAAATAAACACATTTTGTATTTTCCATTAATAGATTCTCACTGCAGGTCACTCTCAGCTGGGGACATCCATATGCTGGAGGGGTTGTGCACTGCATTAGAGGACTCTGTGGCAGCCAAGGAGTTAATACTACAATGCAAAATTTCACATTTCAGGTCTCGCTATGTGAGTCAGAGAAGGGGTTAATATGGCATCTGGAGTAAGTGAGTAACCTGAAACCTCGAATATGGGTTCACATCTTGACACAGCATTCGATCCTGTGAAGCTAAAGAACAGATAGTGTTTTTACACACCAGGTAACAGTAAACCCATGTAGCGCCTGTTTTGTAAAAAGCTTAACAGCTCGAAAAAAAAAAGTACAGCCAGTTAACCCTTTCAGATTGTTCCACTGACTACTTCAAACATCACAACCAGACGTTTATACCAGAGTCAAGTTCTGAGGTTATAAAGAGACTTTAACAATACGCACAAATTAAGAGGGCATGAAAATGTTTCTCTAACATCTGGAGGTATTGTGTAGTTAGATGGCAAGTTGTTTTATTGCACCTTCTGCAATGCCCAGGAACCTCATATAAAATAAACAAGGAGGCACATGGGAGGGGGCGTAAAAGGCTAATAAAAAGGTGCCAGAGACAAGCAGTGATGAGGGCACACTAGCTGGCTTAGTAATTAATACAAAGAGGCAGTGACCACATACTAGCTGGTGCTCTACCCGTGCAGGCTGACTCAGTAATTAATACAAAGGGGCAGTGACCACACACTAGCTGGTGTGCTGCCCGTGCAGGCTGGCAGAGTAATTAATACAAAGGGGCAGTGACCACACACTAGCTGGTGCGCTGCCCGTGCAGGCTGGCAGAGTAATTAATACAAAGGGGCAGTGACCACACACTAGCTAGTGCTCTACCCGTGCAGGCTGACTCAGTAATTAATACAAAGGGGCAGTGACCACACACTAGCTGGTGCGCTGCCCGTGCAGGCTGGCAGAGTAATTAATACAAAGGGGCAGTGACCACACACTAGCTGGTGCTTTACCCGGCAGGCTGACTCAGTAATTAATACAAAGGGGCAGTGACCACACACTAGCTGGTGCACTGCCCGTGCAGGCTGGCAGAGTAATTAATACAAAGGTGCAGTGACCACACACTAGCTGGTGCTCTACCCGTGCAGGCTGACTCAGTAATTAATACAAAGGGGCAGTGACCACATACTAGCTGATGTGCTGCCCATGCAGACTGGCAGAGTAATTAATACAAAGAGGCAGTGACCACACACTAGCTGGTGCTCTACCCGTGCAGGCTGACTCAGTAATTAATACAAAGGGGCAGTGACCACACACTAGCTGGTGCGCTACCCGTGCAGGCTGGCAGAGTAATTAATACAAAGGGGCAGTGACCACACACTAGCTGGTGCTCTACCCGTGCAGGCTGACTCAGTAATTAATACAAAGGGGCAGTGACCACACACTAGCTGGTGCGCTGCCCGTGCAGGCTGGCAGAGTAATTAATACAAAGGGGCAGTGACCACACACTAGCTGGTGCTCTACCCGTGCAGGCTGACTCAGTAATTAATACAAAGGGGCAGTAACCACACACTAGCTGGTGCGCTGCCCGTGCAGGCTGGCAGAGTAATTAATAAGAATTTAATCAAACAGAAACAACTGCTAACTGCTCAATCAATTAAAGGGACAGTCTACTTGAAAATGTTTATTGTATAAAAAGATAATCCCTATATTACCTATTCCTCAGTTGTGCATAACATTGTAATATTAATTCACTTTTTACCTCTGAGATTACCTTGCATCTAGGTCTTTAAAATTTGAAGTGAATCCTCCAGCTGCTTAAAATTAAAAAAAAGACCTCGCTAGACTTGAGCATTTTGCACGTCAGGTTCTGCGCATATTACAAGTTGAAAGTAAAACATTTTTTCACAAGAACTAACACTACATGCACAAAAGCCAAACATTGAATATCATGACTGCGTTTATTTATTCCCTCACAGACTTCAAAAGAGACGAAATGTGTGTGTGTGTGTGGTGGTGGTGGGGGGGGGGAACTAACACACTACTCACACCTAATCCTAATCACATTTTCTCAAGTGCACTAACCAGACATAAAATAAAGATATTTCACATTCCAATGTTCTTCACATAGAAGAAGACTATCAGCTAGATTTCGAGTTGTGCGTTAGGGTAAAAAAGCAGTGTTAAGAGGTCCTAACGATGCTTTTTACGCCCGCTGGTATTACAAGTCTTGAAGGTTTAGGGGCACCGCACACTTTTTTGGCCTTACCGCAAAACGACTTCGTAAACTTTGTAAAGTCTTTTTTCTATGGGACTTCCATAGCGCCGGTATTACGAGTCTGTCCTGGCAGGTCAAAAAGTGAGCGGTACAGCCTACCCTATCAAGATCCCTAACGCATTTAAAAGTCAGTAGTCGTAGCATAAAACTCATAACTAAAGTGCTAAAAAGTACACTAACACCCATAAACTACCTATTAACCCCTAAACCAAGGCCCTCCCACATCGCAAATACTAAAATAAAAATTTTAACCCCTAATCTGCCGCTCCGGACACCGCCGCCACCTACATTATATTTATGAACCCCTAATCTGCTACCCCCAACATCGCCAACACCTACATTATATATATTAACCCCTAATCTGCCGCCCCCAATGTCGCCGCCACCTACCTACACTTATTAACCCATAATCTGCCGCCCCCAACGTCGCCGCCATTATAATAAACATATTAACCCCTAAACCTAAGTCTAACCCTAAACCTAACACCCACTAGCTTAAATATAATTTAAGTAAATCTAAATATTGACTTACCGGGAGACGTCTTCATCCAAGCCGGGCAAAGTGGTCGTCCAGACGGGCAGAAGTCTTCATCCAAGATGGGCAGAAGTGGTCCTCCAGATGGGCAGAAGTCTTCATCCAGACGGCATCTCCTATCTTCATCCATCCAGCGCGGAGCGGGTCCATCTTCAAGACATCCGACGCGGAGCATCCTCTTCTGGCGACGACTAAAACAGAATGAAGGTACCTTTAAGTGACATCATCCAAGATGGCATCCCTTAGATTTCGATTGGCTGATAGAATTATATCAGCCAATCGAAATTAAGGTACAATCAGCCAATAGAATGTGAGCTCAATCCTGTTGGCTGACTGAATCAGCCAATAGGATTGAACTTCAATCCTATTGGCTGATTGCATCAGCCAATAGGATCTTTTCTACCCTAATTCCGATTGGCTGATATAATTCTATCAGCCAATCGGAATCTAAGGGACGCCATCTTGGATGACGTCACTTAAAGGTACCTTCATTCTGTTTTAGTCGTCGCCAGATGAGGATGCTCCGCGTCGGATGTCTTGAAGATGGACCCGCTCCGCGCCGGATGGATGAAGATAGGAGATGCCGTCTGGATGAAGACTTCTGTCCGTCTGGAGGACCACTTCTGCCCGTCTTGGATGAAGACTTCTGTCCGTCTGGAGGACCACTTCGCCCGGCTTGGATGAAGACTTCTGCCCGTCTGGAGGACCACTTCGCCCGGCATGGATGAAGACATCTCCCAGTAAGTCGATCTTCAGGGGGTTAGTGTTAGGTTTTTTTAAGGGTGTATTGGGTGGGTTTTATTTTTTAGATGAGGGTTTGGACGGCAAAAGAGCTAACTGCCCTTTTAAGGGCACTGCCCATCCAAATGCCCTTTTCTGGGCAATGGGAAGCTTAGGTTTTTTTAGATAGTATTTTATTTGGGAGGGTTGGTTGTGTGGGTGGTGGGTTTTACTGTTGGGGGGGTTGTTTGTATTTTTTTTTTTCCAGGTAAAAGAGCTGATAACTTTGGGGCAATGTCCCGCAAAAGGCCCTTTTAAGGGCTATTGGTAGTTTAGTTTAGGCTAGGGTTTTTTTTTATTGGGGGGGGGGGGCTTTTTTATTTTAATAGGGCTATTAGATTAGGTGTAATTAGTTTAAATATCTGTAATTTGTTTATTATTTTCTGTAATTTAGTGGGGAGGTGTTTGTACTTTAGCTAATTTAATTTAGCTAATTGTATGTAATTTATTATTATTATCGGTTATTTGTAGAGCGCCAACAGATTCCGCAGCGCTATAAACAAAGGTAAGTATAAAAC
The DNA here is from genome assembly GCF_027579735.1 of Bombina bombina. Classification (NCBI taxonomy): domain Eukaryota; kingdom Metazoa; phylum Chordata; class Amphibia; order Anura; family Bombinatoridae; genus Bombina; species Bombina bombina. The sequence goes on along the minus strand of NC_069500.1, from coordinate 27,768,505 downwards.
ATTTAAGGGATAAAGTGGGTAGAGGGCCCTGCCAAGAGTTGCACTGTTGTAATCCACTCTTAAGAAGGTGATCTACAAACAGCTGGGCTCTTAGGCTTACATGCTAAGGGGGTTCAGGGGATAGCAATGTAGTAGTGGAACTGGTATAAAGTAAGGTTAGTATAGGTTGTATGCATCCTTGAACAGCAGAGTCTTTAGGGAGCGCTTGAAGGCTTCAAAAACTAAGGGGAGAGTCTTGTGGGGCGAGGCAGAGAGTTCCACAAGATGGGAGCCAGCCTGGAAAAGTCCTGTAAACGGGAGTGCGATGAGGTAACCAGAGAGGAGGAGAGTAGGAGGTCATGAGCAGAGCGAAGGGGACGGGAGGGAGAGTATCTGGAGACAAGGTCTGAGATATAGGGGGAGCAGTGAAGTTGAGGGCTTTGTATGTCAGAGTAAGAATTTTGTGTTTGATCCTAGAGGCAAGAGGAAGCCAGTTAAGGGATTGGCAGAGAGGAGCAGCAGATGAAGAGCGACGTGTAAGGAAGATGAGTCTGGCAGAGGCATTCAGTATGGATTGTAAGGGAGCTAGGCGGCAGGTGGGGAGACCAGAGAGGACAGAGTTGCAGTAATCAAGGCGGGAAAGAATGAGAGAGTGGATTAAAATCTTAGTTGTGTCTTGTGTAAGGAAGTGTCTAATTTTGGAGATGTTTTTAAGGTGGAAGCGGCAGGCTTTAGCCAAGGACTGAATGTGAGGAGTGAAGGAAAGATCAGAGTCAAATGTGACCCCGAGACATCGGGCATGCGGGGTAGGGGTAATGATGGAGTTGTCGACAGTTATAGAGTTATTGGGGGTGGAGATTTTGGAAGAAGGGGGGAAAATAAGGAGCTCAGTTTTGGAGAGATTTAGCTTGAGGTAGTGGGAGGACATCCAGGAAGAGATGTGAGAAAGACAGTTAGTGACACGGGTTAGCAAGGAAGGAGATAGGTCTGGTGCAGAGAAGTAGATTTGGGTGTCATCGACATACAAATGATATTGGAAACCGTGGGACTTAATTAGGGAGCCTAGTGATGATGTATAGATTGAGAAGAGAAGGGGACCAAGGACAGAGCCTTGCGGTACTCCGACAGAAAGTGGTGACGGGGCAGAGGAGGCCCCAGAGAAGGCTACACTAAAGGTACGGTTTGATAGGTAGGAAGAGAGCCACGAAAGGGCTGTGTCACAGAAGCCGAAGAATTGCAGGGTTTGGAGCAAAAGAGGGTGGTCGACAGTGTCAAAGGCTGCGGACAGATCAAGGAGGATAAACAGAGAGAAGTGACCTTTTGATTTTGCTGTAAGTAGGTCGTTGCTGACCTTAACAATAGCTGTCTCTGTGGAGTGATAGGGATGAAATCCAGATTGCAGCGGGTCAAGAAGGGAGTTTAACGTAAGGAAATTGGATAGGCGTGCATATACTAGTTTTTCAAGAAGCTTTGAAGCAAGAGGGAGGAAGGAAATAGGGCGGTAGTTGGATGGGGAGGTAGGATCAAGGGAAGTTTTTTTGAGGATAGGTGTGACCAGTGCATGTTTCATCGATGAGGGAAATGTACCAGTGCTGAGGGAGAGGTTGATAATATGTGTTAGTATAGGGGTAAGGGTAGCAGAGAGGGAGGGGAGTAGCTGTGAGGGGATAGGGTCAAGGGGACAGGTAGTGAGGTGAGAGCGCAGTATAAGTGCTGAAACTTCTTCCTCAGTAACAGGGGAGAATGAACTAAGTTTCAGGTTATGAGGGTTGTGGTTGAGTGAGAGCATTTGAGGGGGGGAGAGAATGGAATTATGTTGAGAGCTGATTTCATGTCTGATGGAGTCAATTTTGTTAATGAAGTGACTGGCAAAGTCTTGAGCTGACAGAGAAGTTGTATTAGGAAGTGGGGGAGGGCGGAGGAGCGTATTGAAAGTGGAGAACAGACGTTTTGGGTTTGAAGAAAGATTAGAGATAAGAGTAGAGAAGTAGTGTTGCTTGTGGAGATTAAGGGCAGAATAGTAGGAGTTCAAGATGAATTTGTAATGAAGAAAATCAGCTGAACTCCGTGATTTTCTCCAATGCCGTTCAGCAGTACGGGAACATCTGCGTAGGTACCGTGTCAGAGGAGTATGCCAGGGCTGGGGATGAGTGTGTGATTTCCGAGCAATGGTAAGAGGGGCGAGATTGTCAAGGACGGATATAAGGGTGGAATTATAGTGGCAGATAGATTGTTCAGGGCAGGAAAAAGGAGAAGGATGAGAGGAGCGGTTTAAGGGAATTTATTTAATTGTATTTAATTGAGTTAATTTATTTAATTATAGTGTAGTGTTAGGTGTAATTGTAAGTTAGGTTAGATTTTATTTTACAGGTACTTTTGTATTTATTTTAGCTAGGTAGTGATTAAATAGTTAATAACTATTTAATAACTATTCTACCTAGTTAAAATAAATACAAACTTGCCTGTAAAATAAAAATAAACCCTAAGCTAGATACAATAAAACTATTAGTTATATTTTAGCTAGCTTAGGGTTTATTTTATAGGTATTTAGTTTTAAATAGGTATAATTTAGTTAATGATAGGAATATTTATTTAGATTTATTGTAATTATATTTAAGTTAGTGGGTGTTAGGTTTAGGGTTAGACTTAGGTTTAGGGGTTAATAACTTTAATATAGTGGAGGCGATGTTGATGGCGGCAGATTAGGGGTTAATAAATAGTATGTAGGTGTCGGCGATGTTGGGACAGCAGATTAGGGGTTAATACATATAATGTAGGTGGCGGCGGTGTCCAGAGCAGCAGATTAGGGGTTAATAATATAATGTAGGTGTTGGCGATGTCGGGGGCGGCAGATTAGGGGTTAATAAGTGTAAGATTAGGGGTGTTCATGTTAGGGTGTTAGGTGTAGACATACATTTTATTTCCCCATAGGAATCAATGGGGCTGAGTTAAGGAGTTTTACTCTGCTTTTTTGCAGGTGTTAGACTTTTTTTCAGCCGGCTCTCCCATTGATTCCTATGGGGAAATCGTGCACGAGCACGTTACACCAGCTCACCGCTGACTTATGCAGCGCTGGTGTTGGAGTGCGGTAATGATCAAAATTTTGCTCACCGCTCACTTCTTGTCTTTTAACGAAGGGTTTCTGAAAAGCTCGTAATACCAGCGTTGTAGGTAAGTAAGCGGTGAGAGAAAATTGCTCCTTAGCACCGCACAGCCTCTAACGCAAAACTCGTAATCTAGGTGTATATTCTATTTACATATATATATATATATATATATATATACAAATTATTTTTTGGGTTAAAATATAAATATACATATACAGTATATAGATGATTATATAGGTATAGATATATACAGATATATATAGGAATATACATTTAAAAATATTTAGAACATATTTCTCTATGTGAAGAACATTGGCATGTGAAATATTTACACTAAATAATTAAATACATAGTTGAACCCTTTATTAAATATGAATATTGCATGAATCCGATTCTACATCTTTTCCTCTATTTAACTGCAAAGGGCTTTAAAAATACATTTATATATATGAATATATGTGTGTGCATATGTATTTATGCCTGTATATACATACACATATAAATAAATATGCACACACATTTAAATATACATACATACACATATAAATAAATATGCACACACATATAAATATATATATATATACACATATAAATAAATATGCACACACATATAAATATACATATATACACATATAAATAAATATGCACACACATATAAATATACATATATACACATATAAATAAATATGCACACACATATAAATATACATATATACACATATAAATAAATATACACACATATAAATATACATATATACACATATAAATAAATATACATATATACACATATAAATAAATATACATATATACACATATAAATAAATATGCACACACATATAAATATACATATATACACATATAAATAAATATACACACATATAAATATACATATATACACATATAAATAAATATGCACACACATATAAATATACATATATACACATATAAATAAGTATGCACACACATATAAATATACATATATACACATATAAATAAATATACACACATATAAATATACATATATACACATATAAATAAATATGCACACACATATAAATATACATATATACACATATAAATAAATATGCACACACATAAATATACATATATACATATATAAATAAATATGCACACACATATAAATATACATATATACACATACAAATAAATATACACACACATATAAATATACATATATACACATACAAATAAATATGCACACACATATAAATATACATATATACACATATAAATAAATATGCACACACATATAAATATACATATATACACATATAAATAAATATGCACACACATATAAATATACATATATACACATATAAATAAATATGCACACACATATAAATATAGATATACACATATACACATATAAATAAATATGCACACACATATAAATATACATATATACACATATAAATAAATATGCACACACATATAAATATATATATATATATATACACATATAAATAAATATGCACACACATATAAATATACATATATACACATATAAATAAATATGCACACACATATAAATATACATATATACACATATAAATAAATATGCACACACATATAAATATACATATATACACATATAAATAAATATGCACACACATATAAATATACATATATACACATATAAATAAATATGCACACGCCATATAAATATACATATAAAGTTTAACACAGCAAAGTGTAAAATAATGCATTTAGGGAAGAAAAATCCAAATGTTAATTACAGACTCAATGACACTTTACTGACTGTTACAGACGAGGAACAGGACTTGGGAATTATTATTTCAGATGATTTAAAACTTAGTAAACAATGTAGTAAGGCAGCGAGTAAGGCTAGCAGAATGCTTGGATGTATTGGTAGAGGTATTTGCAGCAGAAATAGTAAGGTTCTTATGCCACTTTATAGATCATTAGTTAGGCCTCATCTTGAGTATTGTGTGCAGTTCTGGAGGCCATATCTTCAGAAGGATATTAACAAACTTGAATCTGTGCAAAGGAGGGCTACCAAAATGGTACATGGTCTAAAAAATAAAAACTTACCAGGATAGGCTCAATGACCTAAATATGTATAGCTTAGAGGAGAGAAGGGAAAGAGGTGATATGATAGCAACTTTCAAGTACATTAAAGGGTTTAGTAAAACTGAGGCTGTGGGTATTTTACATAAAATGGAAAATTCAAGAACAAGGGGTCATGAGCTCAAGCTAAAGGGTAGTAGATTCAGGAGTAATTTGAGGAAGCACTTCTTTACAGAAAGAGTGATTGATTTATGGAATAAACTTCCTCAAGAGGTAGTAGCAACAAACACTGTGGGGGACTTTAAAAATGCATGGGACAAGCATAGGGCTATCCTACGAACTAGATAAGTTTATACTGTTAGGTAAGGTGGGGCAGACTTGCTGGGCCTATGGCTCTTATCTGCCGTCAATATCTATGTTTCTATGTTTCTATGTTACACATATAAATAAATATACACACATATAAATATACATATATATACACATATAAATAAATATACATATATACACATATAAATAAATATGCACACACATATAAATATACATATATACACATATAAATAAATATGCACACACATATAAATATACATATATACACATATAAATAAATATGCACACACATATAAATATACATATATACACATATAAATAAATATGCACACACATATAAATATACATATATACACATATAAATAAATATGCACACACATATAAATATACATATATACACATATAAATAAATATACACACATATAAATATACATATATATACACATATAAATAAATATACATATATACACATATAAATAAATATGCACACACATATAAATATACATATATACACATATAAATAAATATACATATATACACATATAAATAAATATGCACACACATATAAATATACATATATACACATATAAATAAATATACACACATATAAATATACATATATATACACATATAAATAAATATACACACATATAAATATACATATATACACATATAAATAAATATACACACATATAAATATACATATATATACACATATAAATAAATATACATATATACACATATAAATAAATATGCACACACATATAAATATACATATATACACATATAAATAAATATACATATATACACATATAAATAAATATGCACACACATATAAATATACATATATACACATATAAATAAATATGCACACACATATAAATATACATATATACACATATAAATAAATATACACACATATAAATATACATATATATATACACATATAAATAAATATACATATATACACATATAAATAAATATGCACACACATATAAATATACATATATACACATATAAATAAATATACATATATACACATATAAATAAATATGCACACACATATAAATATACATATATACACATATAAATAAATATGCACACACATATAAATATACATATATACACATATAAATAAATATGCACACACATATAAATATACATATATACACATATAAATAAATATACACACATATAAATATACATATATATACACATATAAATAAATATACATATATACACATATAAATAAATATGCACACACATATAAATATACATATATAGACATATAAATAAATATGCACACACATATAAATATACATATATACACATATAAATATATATGCACACACATATAAATATACATATATAAATATGCACACACATATAAATATACATATATATATACATATTTAGACATGTATATGTTTGTATTTCAATGTTTAAAGCC
>NC_069500.1:27716590-27756590 GCF_027579735.1 Bombina bombina | reverse complement strand
AGCAAATTGGTAAGACCAAGGAAATGCTAACGCATCCACCATCTCGGCCTGAGGATCCTTGGACCTGGAAAGGTATTTGTGAATTTTCCTGTTTAGATGGGAAGCCATCAGATCTATTTCTGGAAGACCCCACATCTGTACAATCTGAAAAGACACATCTGGATGAAGAGATCATTCCCCCGGATGTAAAGTCTGATGGCTGAGATAATCCGCTTCCCAATTGTCTACACCTGGGATATGAATCGCAGAAATTAGACAGGAGTTGGATTACGCCTAAGAAAGTATCCGTGATACCTCTTTCATTGCTAAAGGACTGCGAGTCCCTCTCTGATGATTGACATATGTCACAGTTGTGATATTGTCTGACTGAAAGCGAATGAACCGTTCTCTCTTTAATAGAGGCCAAGCCTGAAGAGCCCTGAAAATAGCACAGAGTTCTAAAATATTGATTAGTAATCTCGCCTCTTGAGATTTCCAAACCCCTTGAACTGTCAAAGACCCCCAAGCAGCTCCCCAACCTGAAAGACTGACATCTGTCGAGACTACAGTCCAGGAGGGTCGAGCAAAACAGGCCACTCAAATAATCCGATGATGGTCCAACCACCAAAACAGGGAGAGTTGAATGTTGGGATTTAAGTATATCAATTGTGATATCCGAGTTTAATCCCTGCACCATTGATTCAGCATGCAAAACTGCAGAGGTCTCATATGAAAATGAGCAAAGGGGATCACGTCCGATGCTGCAGTCATAAGACCTAAAACTTCCATGCACATAGCCACTGAAGGGAATGATCAAGACTGAAGGTTTCGACAGGCTGAAACCAATTTCATTCGTCTCTTGTCTGTTAAAGACAGAGTCATGGACACTGAATCTATCTGGAAACCTAAAAAGGTGACTTTTGTCTGAGGAATAAAGAAACTCTTTGGTAAATTGATCCTCCAACCATGTATTAGAAGAAACAACACTAGTTGATTCGTATGAGATTCTGCTAAATGAAAATACTGAGCTAGTACCAAGATATCATCCAAATAAGGAAACACCGCAATACCCTGCTCTCTGATTACAGATAGAAGGGCACCAAGAACCTTTGAAAAATTCTTGGAGCTGTCGCTAGGCCAAATGGAAGAGCGACAAATTGGTAATGCTTGCCTAGAAAAGAGAATCTCAGAAAGCAATAATCTGGATGAATCCGAATGTGAAGATAAGTGTCCTGTAAGTCTATTGTGGACACATAATGACCTTGCTGAACAAAAGATAGAATAGTCCTTATAGTCACCATCTTGACAGGCCCTTACAAAACGATTCAAAAACTTCTGATACAGAACTGGTCTGAATTAATTTTCTTTCTTTGGGACAATGAATAGATTTGAATAAAACCCCAGACCTTGTTCCTGAAGCGGAATTGGTATAATTACCCCTGAAAGCTCTAGATCTGAAACACACTTTAGAAAAGCCTGAGCTTTCACAGGATTTGTTGGAATGTGAGAGAGAAAGAATCTTCTCACAGGAGGTCTTACTCTGTAACCTATGCAATACCCTTGAGAGACAATGCTCTGATTCCAATGATTTTGAACAGAATCTGCCCAAATGTTTTGAAATAATTTCAATCTGCCCCCACCAGCTAAACTGGAATGAAGGCCGCACCTTCATGCAGACTTGGGGGCTGGCTTTGGTTTCTTAAAAGGCTTGGATTTGTTCCAACTTGAAGACGGCTTCCAATTGGAACCAGAGTGATTAGGGGAAGGAGTGATTATCTGTTCTCTATTCTGACGAAAGGAACGAAAATGATTAAAAGCTTTAGATTTGCCCTTAGATTTTTTATCTTGAGGCAAAAAAACTCCCTTCCGCCAAGTGATAGTGGAAATAATAGAATCCAACTGAGAACCAAACAAATTATTACCCTGGAAAGATAGAGATAGTAATCTAGATTTAGATACCATGTCAGCATTCCAGGATTTAAGCCATAAAGCTCTTCTAGATAAAATAGCTAAAGACATGGATTTAACATCAATCTTGATGATATAAAAAAAATAGCATCACAGATAAAATGATTAGCATGTTAAAGCAAACAAATAATGCTAGACAAATCAGGATCTGCTTCCTGATGTGCTAAGCTATCCAACCAAAAAGTTGATGCAGCTGCAACATCAGCCATAGAAATGGCAAGCCTGAGAATATAGCCAGAATGTAAATAAGCTTTCCTTAGATAAGATTCAATCTTCCTATCTAAAGGATCCTTAAAAGAAGTACTATCTTCCATAGGAATAGTAGTACATTTGACAAGAGTAGAAAAAGCCCATCAACCTTAGAGACTTTTTCCCAAAACTCTAATTTATCCAGTGGTAAAGGATATAACTTCTTGAACCTAGAAGGATTAAAATAAGCACCAGGCTTAGACCATTCCTTAGCAATAACATCAGAAACAGCATCTGGAACAGGAAAAATCTCAGGAGTAATCACAGGAGGCTTAAAAACTGAATTTAAACTCTTACTGGATTTGTTATCAAGAGGATCAGACTCCTCAATATCCAAAGTAACCAATACTTCATTCAATAACGAACAAATATATTCAATCTTAAAAAGATAAGAATATTTATCAATTTCAATGTCTGAAGTAGGATCTTTTGAACCAGAGAGATATTCTTCAGAGGAGGATATTTCAGTATGTTGTCAGTCATTACAAATTTCATCAGACTTATGAGAAGTTTTAAAAAACCTTTTACGTTTATTAGAAGGTGGAATAGCAGACATAGCCTTCTGTATTGCATCAGCAATATAATTTTTCATATCAATAGAGATATCATGTACGTTAGATGTTGAAGGAACAACAGGTGCTGTACTAGTACTAATAGAAACATTATCGGCATGCAAAAGCTTATCATGACAACTGTTACATAATATAGCTGGAGATATAATCTCAGCTTGCTTGCAACAGATACACTTAGCTTTGGTAGAACTGTGTTCAGGCAGTATGGTTCCTACAGTAGCTTCTGAGGCAGGGTCAGACGGAGACATCTTTGCAAAAATGTAAAAGAAAAAATAACATTTAAACAAATATCTAGTTTCAGGAATGGGAAAAAATGCATATGCTAAATAGGCAGAAAAGCAAACAGCATAGCCTTCTAGAATATAAAGAGAGCAGAAAGCATAAAGGAAGTGGGGTAATATAAATAAAAAATATATGGCGTCAAGTATGACGCATGAGGCAAATAGAATTCTTTGGCACCAACCAACATCCGGAAATGACGCAACAAGTACCACCAACAACCTAACATCAACAAAGACGCAGGAAATTATGAACTTGCATCACTATAGACGAAAATTTGCTCCAAAAAAAAAAGTTTTTCGCCAAAAATGACGCAATAAATAACAGCATTATTGCGCCCTCGCAAGCCTAGTTTGCCCGCGAAAATAATGAAAAGCAAGTCAAATTGGAAAAAAGACTAAACCCCAGGTAAAAAATAACTTCCTAAACATGATTCCCATACTGAAACTGGTAGACTGCAAAGGGAAATACACATAGACCTGTCTCATGGCAAATATAAGTAAATACATATATTTAAAACTTTATATTAATACATAAAGCGCCAAACATAGCTGAGAGTGTCTTAAATAATGATACATACTTACCGAAAGACACCCATCCACATATAGCAGACAGCCAAACCAGTACTGAAAACTATCAGCAGAGGTAATGGTATAAGAGTATATCGTCGATCTGAAAAAGGAGGTAGGAGATGAATCCCTATGACCGATAACAGAGAACCCTTGAAAAGATTTCCCATGAGTGAAACCATAAAAATCAACATGCAATACTCTCTTCACATCCCTCCGACAAACACTGTACTCTGAGAGGAATTGTGCTTCTGAATGCTTAGAAACGCTTATCATAGAAGAAATCATAGAAATCAAGCGCAAACTTACTTCACCACCTCCATAGGAGGTAAAGTTTGTAAAACTAAGGTGTGAGTGTGGTGGGAGGTGTATTTATAGGCATTTTGAGGTTTGGGAAACTTTGCGCCCTCCTGGTAGGAATGTATATCCCATACGTCACTAGCTCATGGATTCTTGCCATTTACATGAAAGAAACTGAAATTCACCAATGCACTTTTCATTTTGACCTTTCTATCCCTATAAAATGGGACCTCAAGAGAACACAAACCACCCATCATGGTGAAATATCTAAATCACCTGAATCACTTTATGGTTTTGGGTAAACATTGTGCATTTCCCATGCTCCCTAGCAAGGCCAAAAAAAAATAAGAAAAATATCAGGTAAGCATAATTTATGTTTTTCTCTTAAATGGGAAGAGTCCACAGCTGCATTCATAACTTTTGGGAAAACAATACCCAAGCTTTAGAGGACACTGAATGCCAAGACGGGAGGGTACAATAGGCGGCCCATTCTGAGGGCACCAAGCCTGAAACCACGGCCCACAAAAAAAACAGCTTCATCCGAAGCCGAGAAAACTTTGAAATGAAAAGCCCCAGGGACACTGATTTGCAGGTAGCCCAGGGCCTAGCTAGAGTCCGTAAAATCGGACTCAACTTAGCCAACAGGCCTCTTGGAGACACCGCCTTACCAACAGTCGGTTCCTCACCACTTACCCCTCACTAAAGAAGGGAACACCAGCCTAAACTCCCAAAGGGATAGGGCCAAGAAGAAACGAAGGTCACAAAATCCATAAAAGGAAAACCCCCCAGAGTAAGACCAGCTCACAAGAGCCCAAATGGGACCCGACAGACAAAGAGAGACTATGCCTAGACCAGGAAAAAATGGGGGTATAGGACCGGGCATAGGAACAGAGAAATCTGTCTCTCCAACGTCCTGCAAAAGCACCAAAAGACAACAGAAGACGGAGTCCTCACATTGTCCGAACTTGGAATACTAGAGTATTCTGCTTACAAAAAATGTGTAACAGGCCCAGACGAAAAATCCTAAGTCAAGACACGCCGCCATCAACAGGATGACACAGAAAATACTCGCTGAGAAGTAAAAGCGGCCAGCAAAGGAACAGATTGCAATGAAAACTCCCAGACAGAAGGTACACTCTAGACAATCCAAGCTGCCAGACCTACCCACAGGTCTTCCAAAAAGGGGGAAGCACATAACCTCCACGAGGCCCCGCAAGAAAAAAAGGTGATACCCAGAATCCAAGGTGGAGCAATCCTAGACCCTCTGCTTGTAAACCAATGGAGCTAGCTACTATGCCCACCTAGATCCTGAAGATGACAACATCTCTCAGAACCCACTCCCAGCCTGGTCAGCCCCAGCAACGACATGTCTGAACAAGGGGACAGAAGAACCCCAAAACCAGCTCAAATACGAGCGGAAGAATGGTCACAACCTGAATCCTCAGAACAGACTACAGGACCGTAGACCTAAAGGATCTAGCAAAAAAGTCCAACTTAGTCTCGACAAGGAGCCAGCAAGACTCCAGATGGAACATAACAACCCAGAGAGAATACCCCTCTCTGCTAGGGAAACTCACCGTTCCCATCTCCTGAATCCAGGAGAAGTCCTAAGAAAAGGACCACATCTCTATTAAAAGGAGAATAAGCTCTCACCCAAGAAGGGGAAAAGGCTAAAGTGTAGCACCTACCATAAGCCACAAAGCCAAAGGCTAAAGGAGAGAACAATCCCCAACGCAGAAGCCCTGGAGTAAGGGATTTCCCTAAAACTAGCTTGCTAACACACAACCAATGTGCAATAGTAGAAGTAGTGACACTGCAAGTCCATTCACCTGCAGAGCAGTGAATACAATGAAAACTACAGCAAGCTGACCAAGGGAAACTGCCTAAGGTGCAAAACAAGTCCAATGAGCAATGGCACTCAGAAAACCTGGCCACCAAGACCAGATCAAGTAATCTGAGTAAAAGGACATAGCCCAAGTTCCCAGGAACTGGGGAACCTCGAACCAGCCCTGGAGCCTAAAAGTCCGGTAACAACCCACAATGGGGTCCCCAAGGGAAAATGCTGAGTGAAAATCAGCAACCGGAAGCCCCAGAGAGAAACAGGTCCGGTTCCCCAATTGTTTAAACAAGCAATACCCGAAAACTGAACACCCCGTCTGATATAACAATCTAGACCACAGGGGATAATAATGCAATATCCAGATCCACCCGGACAATGAGAAAAACTTGCAAGTCCCATCCTAAGGAAGCAACCCCCCTCTACTGAAGTCCCACTCTCCAAAAGAGTAAAGGCGGGAAAAGTCGTACAACGACACTAGAGCCCCTAGACTCTCCAACAGCCTCAGGACAATAAGGCAAGGGGATACCTCAAGGTCAAACCCACTCGAGCAAAGGCTGGTCTCCACATCACCTCTGAGCAAGCGGATGATCACAGGGAGAAAGGAATGCGAACCGTCCCCCCTAGGGAGACCACGCCCAGTGTCCCAAACAGGGAACAAACATCTCCCAGGCCCCTAAAAAGAGACCTATCCTGGAGACCACGGAGGAAGACCAAAAAGGTCTCAGAAAAACAGCTAGAGAGTACACAGTCGATGTGCAATAGCTGGTTACATTTTGCAAACCATCCGCTGCAAGGCAGCTAAACTACCCTTCAAACTACTAGCTGCAGAGGACCAAGTCTAAAAAGGACATCCCAGAGCCTCAAAAGAAAAAGGCCAAACCGCTCACCACGTGGGGGAGAAAACTCTATAGTCCAGCAATACCAGATGCAAGAGAAAGTGACGCAGCGTAAAATCCACTGACCCAGTCATCCAAAGTGAAGGCTATAAGGACTGAGACAATCCTTCCTGTCTCGCGGACCCACAGGTCCTCTAGAATGCGTAGTTGAATGTAAAACAAAAGATAACAAGAGCACTCAGCGCCTCGACTGGACCAGCCAATCAGAACTGCGCCACGTGTCTGAACAGCAACAAGACAGAATTGCACCCAACAGGACCAGCCTGCAACCCGGGTCCTAACTGTCAAGCTGCATAAATCCTACCTCAGAGGGGAAGAGGGAAAACAGACAAACATAGGACTAACATGTCCCCAAAACACTTCCGTAGAAGTAACAGAGAGTATCGATCCCAGTTTAAGATTCCCGAAGGAAACAAATAAACAAAATAAAAGACATCCTAGTCGGATAAAAAGAAAATATAAGGCAACCCATAGGTTAACGCCCAATAAGAAAACAGGCCTACCGCAGGACCAGCCAAATGGAGCCCTAATCTTACAAAAACTGGGAAGGATCTAAAAAAAACAGTCAGGAGATTACATCATCCCCACATGTCTAATAAGGTGCACCATTCGAAGCAGTCTGAAAATTCCCATATCCGATAAGGATAGGATCATTTAGTAATTGAAAAACATGTCTGAGTAAGACGCGAAGGCGCGCAACTCTGTAACAAAAGGCACAACACTCAGGGACAGTTACACCCGCAGGGAACTGTGTAGGCCCTCCCCAAAGCGGCAGACCCAGGACAATAGGGTACGAGCACAATCGTGCATAAACGTCTGGGCTCTGCAGACGAATAATCTCCAAGAATATGTGGAAGCGAAAACGTGCTGCAACCTCCGGGGGGAACAAGCCACCCTGCATGGAGGAATAATCATAAGCTGGGTTACCCGCATGTGTATAAGTATGGAGCGGTAGGGAACTCGCCTCTTGGAGGACAGGACCCCCAGATGCGGATGGCTCAGCTGACCCTTGATTCCCCGAGCCCGAGAAACAAGGCGCTCTAATACAGCACACCGAACATAACTGATTGACATGTGTAAACGAGGCCAATCCGGATTCTTCCCCTGACAAAGAATCTGAATCTGAAATTAGAACAGTCTCAGTATCAGATTCCTCCATAACTGAGTCTGAAATTTGAAAAGTCTCAGCATCAGAATCCTCCATAACTGGATAGAGAATATGCCAATACGGACTATAATACAAAACAAAAATGGCACCTGACATACACAATGGCTGGGGCACTCACCACCTCCTATGAACCAGACCCCTGCAAACTAGAATTTCTCAGTCGCCACACGGTCAGGAATGCGGAAATGGAGGACGGAACATAATCACGTCCGGCCAGAAGGTAAACCGTATAGTCCAAAAAAAGAGCGCCCAACCATAAGGTTGCGTCACTTCCAAAGGCCTTTATGTTCCAAGCCATAAGCCCTTTAACACTACATATAAGCAGATTGAATCACTTAACAAACATGATTATAACCCCCCCTGTTCAATAACCCCCCTCAGGAGATATTAACCCTTGATTCCAAGATACTAAAAGGAGACTCACTGAGACCCTTATGTTAAGTTACTCCCGCAAAGTGGTAGCCTCTCGGGAAAACATCTGTAGTATAGTACATTCACAAAGAAATAAAATGAAACGATCTTACCGGAATCTATGCCGTGGAACAGGAACACGGCCCTTCAAGTGTGATGGATAGTAGCATCGCCTCCGCCATGGACTTGAGCGAAGAAAGCAGGCAGCGGAGCAAAGTTCGACAACACTGATTGCTTGAGGAGCTGTTATCATAAGTCGGGATGGTTTCGCAGAAAGACTCTTCCTGCATCTCCAGACTCTAACTTTCATCCAAGCCCTCACTGAGAGACTGACAGGATTACTTAAAACTTCTGTCCCATGTCTAAGACAAATTAAACTCTGACACTTCTCTGCCAACCTCCTGGGACGAAAGGCAAAGAATGACTGGGGATGAGGGGAGTGGGAGGAGTATTTAAGCCTTTGGCTAGGGTGTCTTTGCCTCCTCCTGGTGGCCAGGTTCTTATTTCCCAAGAGTAATGAATGAAGTTGTGGACTATTTCCATTTAAGAAGAAAACTAATTCTATTACGTAGGTGTTTTTCAAAATCATGCAAGTTATCTAAACGAGCTATTCGTTTACAAGAGGCATATAATGCCCCTTTAAGTTAGAGGGAGGCAGAAATAGGTCAATCTTATAGCAAAAGAACACTAGATTTATATAGCCCAACTGGGAGTGTTTTTGTAACAATGTATAGTTTTGTTTATTTTGTAATAATATTGCATTGATTTTCAGACTTCAATCCAAGCCCCACAGTTTTAGATGTATACTGATGTATACAGACTATTGCTTGCTCCTGTTTGTGTAATGGGTCTTTTCATATGAAGGAAAGGATCTGCTCTTCCTGCTTTATCATCCCCTTTCAGTGGGTGTCCCAGCCTAACCTCATCAACAGAGCTAAACTGAGAGCTTCTAAATAAGTTTTTAAAAGGTTTTAAACTGGATTTTTATATCAGTATCTGTGCATATTATTTGTTATAGCAGTGACTATTACATGCAGTTATACAGTATGAAAATTGGTGTATACTGTCCCTTTAAGCAAATGTTTTTACGTTAAGCCTAATTTGTTTATAATTATTTAATATATTATTGCAAAATCCAGAACTACTAGAATTAGGTTTGTAAAGTAACTCTTGTTAACATAAAAGTGAGTGGGAAATGTTAGTTGTGTTAGGACATATTTAATGACACTATTGATTGCATATAACTATGGGGCTGATCAAAGCCCTTTAGAAAAGCTTATAACTTTATCTACAAAACCCCCCCTAGTCTTTGATGATGAATTTTGTAATAAACTGTTATAAAAGGAATGTGATCGACCAATATGTTTAACCCTTGCAAAACTAATATCTGAGTTTCTTAAAGGGTCATAAAACCCCAAAAATATCTTTCACAATTCAGATGGAACATTCAATTGTAAACAACTTCCATAGCTGCTCTCAAGCCTACCTAGGTATGCTTTGCAACAAAGGATACCAAGAGGACAAAGCATCATAGATAATAGAAACAAATTGCATGTTCTTTCTGAATCATGAAAGTTTTTGTTTTGTTTTTTGCTTTACTGTCCCTTTAAAATGACTGCTCCATCTGAATAATGCACATGATGTAGTGCAGGGCATCGCCAATTTAATGCCGTTTTTATCAGTCGCCCGCACTACAGGCCGGTGATCATTGGGGACCTAGTGGGGGGACACTACCAAGGCTTCAAAACATGTGGTGACATCACAAAGGGGCGGAGTCATAGTAGTGAAAAGGGAATAGGATTGGGAGGTTCCCTTAGCAGCTAAAGACAATCAAAACCCCTCATTTGAAGGAGAATTTCCTGCTGCTTCAAATGAGCCCCAAAAATTACAACAAAAAAAGTAAAAAAAAACTGTGTTTTTCAGGAGAGGTAGCTGAGACATTGTATTCCACAGATATATTTCTCAAAAAAAGGAGGAGAGGCCGCGGGATGCGAATTAACGCTGTTGAGTCGGACAATGTTTTTGGCAAGTTGTTATACGTTTTATTAGGTCAACAGAAATTCTGTTCAAGACCTCAAAGATCTTCTTTTTCAGTCAGTGTTTGAGAATATTGTAAGCTTGATATCAATGCAAACTGTACGTATTGGTCCAATAAAAGAAATAAAAACGGCTTTGGGAAGGTGAATATGCTCTCTGCTTTAAGATAAAATACAGTCAGAATATTGCTTTCTCTGACATATAATACATTGTGTATACAGGACTGCTAGCCAAGATAAAAGTGATAAAATGAGCTGTGTGTCAGAGGAGTGCAGTAATATAGCAGGGGAAACAAGTATACCGTTATATTCCGCTGGTAGACGCCTTTTTATGTCTTCTCTACCCAGAATGCTTTTCTGCTGCCCCTGTATTACATCAGTAGTGTCTGCAGAATACTGGGTTTGCTATGTGCTTAAACAACAGGAAAAACAAAACTATGTGTTCATGGTTTAGATAGAGCGTCACAATGTATCTTCCATAATTCAGATAGAACAACTTTCTAATTCACTTTCATTATCAAATTTTCTTCAATTTCTTGGTTGAAAAGCAGGGACGTCACATGAGCTCAGGAGTGTGCACGTGACTGAAGCACTATATATGGCAGCAGTTTTGCAAGAATGTTATTCATTTGCAAGAGCACTACATGGCAGCACCATTTCCTGTCATGTAGTGCTCCAGATGCCTATCTAGGTATCCCTTTCAACAAAGAATACCATGAGAACAAAGACATTTGATAATAGAAGTAAATTGGAAACATTTTATAAATTATATGCTCTGTCTCAGTCACAAAAGAACATTTTTTGGTTTCATATCCCTTTAATACACTTCTCTATTTATTTCTATTCCAAATTTCATTTGTCTTGTTGGTATCCTTTGTTGAAAAACATACTTAGGTAGGCACAGGAGTAGTAATTCACTACTGGGGACAAGTTGCTGATTAGTGGCTGCATACATGTGCCTCTTCTCATTGGCTCATCAGATGGGTTTGGCTAGCTCCCAGTAGTACACTGTGGCTCTGGAGCTAACTGTAACTATGTGTTTAACCTGTTTGCAGGGCTTTAGTATAGGATGCATGTTAGCAGCTAAACACTGAATGCTACATTTAATATAAGGAATGGTAACATCAGGCTGCAAAAGAATAAATGTCAAGTTTGACAAACTTTATTGAAATGCATACATACTGTAGGTATGCCCAGGAGCAGCACTGTACTACTGAGAGCTAGCTGATCACATATATGATTGCCTCATATGATGTGCATAGCTAGCTTCCAGTAGGGCATTGCTGCTCCTTCAACAAAGGATACCAAGAGAGTAAAGCACATTTCATCAAAGATGAAGTCATAAAATAAACTTTTGGGGGTTTATGTCCCTTTAGGTCATGCTTTTACAACTAGTGTGCACATGCACATCGAGCAGCACAGGACACAGCTACTTAGGTGAATATAAAACATGACTACCTTGCTATCACAAATATTCAGCCATCTCTTCCAGTAGATACTTTGATGTAGCTATGGCAGGTGACCCGGCTGGGCATTACTCCATGAGCGTTCTCTGTATAACCAAAAGTACAATATCCAGCAGAAGAGGCATTTTGTGCAGACAGTGGAATCTTTCTGTGACATGCTCGGCTTGGCGAGATAAGTGCCCTGTCTGCGCCTACACAGGCTCTGTCAGTCTGCAGGCAAGTGCCCGGTCTGTGCCTACACAGTCTCTGTCAGCCTGCAGGCAAGTGCCCAGTCTGTGCCTACACAGGCTCTGTCAGTCTGCAGGCAAGTGCCCGGTCTGTGCCTACACAGTCTCTGTCAGTCTGAAGGCAAGTGCCCGGTCTGTGCCTACACAGTCTCTGTCAGTCTGAAGGCAAGTGCCCGGTCTGTGCCTACACAGTCTCTGTCAGTCTGAAGGCAAGTGCCCGGTCTGTGCCTACACAGTCTCTGTCAGCCTGCAGGCAAGTGCCCGGTCTGTGCCTACACAGTCTCTGTCAGTCTGCAGGCAAGTGCCCGGTCTGTGCCTACACAGTCTCTGTCAGTCTGCAGGCAAGTGCCCAGTCTGTGCCTACACAGGCTCTGTCAGTCTGCAGGCAAGTGCCCGGTCTGTGCCTACACAGGACCTGTCAGTCTGCAGGCAAGTGCCCGGTCTGTGCCTACACAGGCTCTGTCAGTCTGCAGGCAAGTGCCCGGTCTGTGCCTACACAGTCTCTGTCAGTCTGCAGGCAAGTGCCCGGTCTGTGCCTACACAGGCTCTGTCAGTCTGCAGGCAAGTGCCCGGTCTGTGCCTACACAGGACCTGTCAGTCTGCAGGCAAGTGCCCTGTCTGTGCCTACACAGGATCTGTCAGTCTGCAGACAAGTGCCCTGTCTGTGCCTACACAGGTTCTGTCAGTCTGCAGGCAAGTGCCCTGTCTGTGCCTACACAGGCTCTGTCAGTCTGCAGGCAAGTGCCCGGTCTGTGCCTACACAGGATCTGTCAGTCTGCAGGCAAGTGCCCTGTCTGTGCCTACACAGGCTCTGTCAGTCTGCAGGCAAGTGCCCTGTCTGTGCCTACACAGGTTCTGTCAGTCTGCAGGCAAGTGCCCTGTCTGTGCCTACACAGGTTCTGTCAGTCTGCAGGCAAGTGCCCTGTCTGTGCCTACACAGGATCTGTCAGTCTGCAAGCAAGTGCCCTGTTTGTGCCTACACAGGTTCTGTCAGTCTGCAGGCAAGTGCCCTGTCTGTGCCTACACAGGATCTGTCAGTCTGCAGGCAAGTGCCCTGTCTGTGCCTACACAGGTTCTGTCAGTCTGCAGGCAAGTGCCCTGTCTGTGCCTACACAGGATCTGTCAGTCTGCAGGCAAGTGCCCTGTTTGTGCCTACACAGGTTCTGTCAGTCTGCAGGCAAGTGCCCTGTCTGTGCCTACACAGGTTCTGTCAGTCTGCAGGCAAGTGCCCTGTCTGTGCCTACACAGGATTTATCAGTCTGCAGGCAAGTGCCCTGCCTGTGCCTACACAGGCTCTGTCAGTCTGCAGGCAAGTGCCCGGTCTGTGCCTACACAGACTCTGTCAGTCTGCAGCCAAGTGCCCTGTCTGTGCCTACACAGGCTCTGTCAGTCCGCAGGCAAGTGTCCTCTCTATGCCTACACAGGCTCTGTCAGTCTGCAGGCAAGTGCCCTGTCTGTGCCTACACAGGCTCTGTCAGTCTGAAGGCAAGTGCCCTGACTGTGCCTACACAGGTTCTGTCAGTCTGCAGGCAAGTGCCCGGTCTGTGCCTACACAGACTCTGTCAGTCTGCAGGCAAGTGTCCTGTCTGTGCCTACAGAGGTTCTGTCAGTCTGCAGACAAGTGCCCTGCCTGTGCCTACACAGGCTCTGTCAGTCTGAAGGCAAGTGCCCTGTCTGTGCCTACACAGACTCAGTTAGTCTGCAGGCAAGTGCCCGGTCTGTGCCTACACAGGCTCTGTCAGTCTGCAGGCAAGTGCCCTGTCGGTGCCTACACAGGTTCTGTCAGTCTGCAGGCAAGTGACCAGTCTGTGCCTACACAGGCTCTGTCAGTCTGCAGGCAAGTGCCCTGCCTGTGCCTACACAGGCTCTGTCAGTCTGCAGGCAAGTGCCCTGTCTGTGCCTACACAGGCTCTGTCAGTCTGCAGGCAAGTGCCCTGTCTGTGCCTACACAGGCTCTGTCAGTCTGCAGGCAAGTGCCCTGTCTGCGCCTACACAGGCTCTGTCAGTCTGAAGGCAAGTGCCCTGTCTGTGCCTACACAGTCTCTGTCAGTCTGCTGGAAAGTGCCCTGTCTGTGCCTACACAGGCTCTGTCAGTCTGCAGGCAAGTGCCCTGTCTGTGCCTACACAGGCTCTGTCAGTCTGCAGGCAAGTGCCCTGTCTGCGCCTACACAGGCTCTGTCAGTCTGAAGGCAAGTGCCCTGTCTGTGCCTACACAGTCTCTGTCAGTCTGCTGGAAAGTGCCCTGTCTGTGCCTACACAGGTTCTGTCAGTCTGCAAGCAAGCGTCTGGGGAGGAGAGGCCTGAATCTGCCTGTAATAGAATTAAGCCTTAAGTGCGCTGATGTGTTTAAAATGAAGGATATTGAAGCTAATGATGGTTTGGGCTGGTATTAGCCGACATTCCGAATCTCAGTGCACTCCTAGACAACGTAACCATTTCTGTGCCAGCTGCGCAGTAGAGCTACAGTGCAGTGCAGATCAGCAGCACTTAATAAAGGGACATATATAGAGCAAGATTACATATATACGGCGCAGGCGTAATTGCTGAAACCCGCATTGCCCGTAATTTCCCCTCGCACATCGGGAAATCACATATACGGTGCCGGCAGTTCATAAAGTGCCGTAAGTCGGATAAACTAGCGATGTCCAGAAATGTGCGGAAATACATATTTCTGGAGTCGCCAGTGACTTATGGCACGTTAGAAACTGCCGGTGCCTAAGAATTTTTTTTTATTTTTTTAAACGTTAAAAGTCTAACATGCCTCCCAAAAATAAACCTGACACATAAACACCCCTATATCCTCCATCATCCCCATATCGGAACTAATAATAAATGTATTAACCCCTAAACCGACAATGCCCAACAACGCAATATGCCTAATTAAACTATTAACCCCTAATCCGCCATTCACCCACATCGCAATCTCCCTAATATATGTATTAACCCCTAACCCACCATTCACCCACATCACAATTAACCTAATTAAACTATTAACCCCTAATCCGCCATTAACACACATCGCAATTAACCTAATAAATCTATTAACCCCCTAAACCGCGATTTACCCACATTGCAATAAACCTAATTTATCTATTAACCCCTAAACTGCCAACACCCCACAACGCAATTAACCTATTTAAATTACTAAACCCCCTAACCTAACCCCCCTAAATTAATCCCAATTACCTAAATTAAAAAATACTAAATTAATATTAAAAACCTAATATTACTTTAAAAATAAAAATAACTAGTTTTAAATTAATCTAAAATTAGAAAAAAATAAAAAGTCTTAACATTACGGAAAAGAATAAACCAAATTATCAAAAAAATAAACCTAATCCCCCCCCCCAAAATAAAAAAAACAGCGTGGAGAGCCTCTTTGTACGATCACCGCAGCACACTGAGGATTGAATTCAAGGTACATGTTTAAATATGGGGTACCTTGCATTCCTATTGGCTGATTTGGATCTTCAAATTCAAATCAGCCAATAGGATGAGAGCTACTGAAATCCTATTGGCTGTTTAAATCAGCCAATACGATTTCAGTAGCTCTCATCCTATTGGCTGATTTGAATTTGAAGAATCAAATCAGCCAATAGGAATGCAAGTGACGCCATATTTAAATGCGTAACTTGCATTCAATATTCAGTATATGGCAGTGATCGTATGAAGAGGATCCTCCACACTCCATGGCTCCGCGGTCACTGGTCTTCAGTTCTGCGGTCACCGATCTTCAGTTCCACGGACATCTCCGCTCCGCGCCAGCTTGGTCCTGGATGAAGATGGAAGATGTCACTGGTTCCAAGAAAACTTCACCACCGCATGGTAGAGGACCTTCTCCGCCGGACTTCAGGAACGGTGAGTACCTATTTGGGGCTTAGAGTTAGGATTTTTTTTATTTTTGTTGTTTTTTTATTTTTTAGATTAGGGATTTAATGGGTACTTGTAAAAGAGCTGAATGCCCTTTTAAGGGCAATGCCCATACAAATGCCCCTTTAGGGGCAATGGGTAGTTAAGGATTTTTTAGTGTTAGGTTTTTTATTTTGGGGGGTTTGGTGGGTGGGGGTTTTACTGTTATCTGTTATAGGGGGGACTTAGAGCAGTTTAACTTAGGGCAATGACCTACAAAAAGCCCTTTTACGGGCTATTGGTAGTTTAGTATTAGATTAGGGGTGATTTTATTTTGGGGGGCTTTTTTATTTTTATAGGGATTAGGTTTAATTTTTTTATTTTTGATAATTTGGTTTATTATTTTCTGTAATGTTAGACTTTTTTATTTTTTTGTAATTTTAAAGTAGTTAGGTTTTTAATTGTAACTTAGTATTTTTAATTTAGTTAATTGGGGTTAATTTAGGGGGTGTTCGGTTAGGGTGTTAAGTAATTTAAATAGTTATTTGCATTGTGGGGAGTTGGCGGTTTAGGAGTTAATAGCTTAATTAGGTTAATTGCGTTGTGGGGTTTGGCGGTATAGGGGTTAATAGATTTATTAGGTTTATTGCGATGTGGGTTAATGGATGATTAGGGGTTAATACATTTATTAGATTTATTGCGATGTGGGTTAATGGCGGATTAGGGTTTAATAGTTTTATTAGGTTTAATGCGATGTGGGTTAATGGCGGATTAGGGGTTATTACACTTTATTAGTTATTGCGGTGGGCGTTGGCGGTTGACAGGTAGATAGATATTGCGCATACGTTAGATGTTAGTTAATATTTTCAGCCAGTTATGGGAGTTACTGTACTTTCATACGTTATCTTATGGGAGTAAAAATTGCGGGTGACGGGTGAAATATACACGCCGTATTTATATGTGGCGCCCTATTTATATGCACCGCCATATATGTGATACCAAAACCGTTTAAAAAAATGTCGTTGCCGGCTTTATCGGGCGCCGCCGCATATGTATTCTTGCCCATAGCATGCAGCCAGAGCTTTTATTGTGATCATTATTATTGTTATAACTTACGGTATTTATAAAGCAAATTCGGTAGTGCTAGATACATAAGCAGGTGCACACAATGACCCCTACGTATGGTAACGCACGAGGAGTAGGGCCTGTTCCAAAGAGCTTAGAGGCTCAATTATAAACCTATTTTTCAAATACTCTGGATTACAGTAACAAAGTTGGCATTTGCGCTTGGATTGGCAATCACCTGCAAATCATCATTTCAAGTCATTCAGTTAAGTAGGTTGAGATATTTAAAATGCTGCTAGTTTCAGACCATTTAGTGTTATGGTTATTTAACGTGTGTGTGGTACATAAATAGTAAAGATTGTTTTATAACTTGTCAAGCCCTGAGGTAGTGCAATAAGGCACCACTGCTTGTATATAGCTATGCTTTTATAATAAGGCTGTAAAGCAGCAGCAGTGCATTACTGGGAGCTAGCTGAGCTTAACTAAACAGACAGAGAGATAGATTTAGATGGATAGGCAGATGATGATAGATAGATAGATGATAGATAGATAATATGTACTTAGAGATCCGCACTAATGACCAAATATATTGTTAAAGGGGTGTCAGGGTGAGTATTGAATCCAATATGCACTAACTGGACTTAAAGGGACTTTCCAGTCAAAATTGAAATCCACATGGTCACTTTTGAACAGAAGCATTTATGTAATATACATTGTATTAACAAAACTGCTTCTAATAAAAGCTAAAGCTGTTTCAAAAGTGTATTTAAGTATGCTCCATGCACCAGCATTTTAAACACAGCCCTTGCACAGAGAGCCTAAGGTGCTTGTACCATCTTGTAATGACTCAATTTGTTCATTGCTGACATGGTACAAGCCCCACTGATGCTCTGAGCAGCTGCAGTATTTAAAATGCTGGTGCACTGAGAATATCTAGCTATGCTTCACATGCACGTGCAGAGAAATATACTAACACTAAACCAGTGATAACTTTTACTAGAAGCATTTTTGCCAATACGTATATTGTAATATGTTTCTATTCAGCTATATAATTCATCTATGAGCATTTACATTTTTACTGGAAGGTCCCTTTGACTCAAATTCAAGACCAGTTGGTTGCTAAATAAAATATGCTTAGACCACTTATTTTCAAACCTGCCCTCAGGCCTCCCCAACAGTCCAGATTTTCAGGATTACCTAGGATGAGAGCTGGTAAAATGACCATATTTACTAATCAGATTGTTTCACCTGTGCTCCAGTTCAGATATTCTCAATACGTGGCTTGTTAGTGAGGTCTGAGGACAGGTGTGAAAACCAGTGGCTCAGAAAGTAGTCAAGAAAAGAATGAATTACTGTTGCCTTTACATTATTTTTATGTCTGTTGCTTTTAGCTAGGAGGTTAAATCACTGTATTGTGCTTGTTTCTGGCAGCTATAGAGTTAAATATTAAATTGTATCTTTAGTACCATTAAAATGTTTTAATAACTACTAAGTTTTCTTAG
This sequence comes from Bombina bombina, assembly GCF_027579735.1. NCBI lineage: Eukaryota > Metazoa > Chordata > Amphibia > Anura > Bombinatoridae > Bombina > Bombina bombina. Next base: position 27,738,214 of record NC_069500.1, on the reverse strand, counting down.
ACTGCTACAATCTGCATCTGTCTTTCTATCTCAAGCGAAACTCATAACTCACACCTGCGCTGTTCATTAAAAGTATAGTGCGCACTAGTAATACCAGATAGCACGTTAACTTTAGCGCTGCCCCGTGATACTGATAGCGCACCGTGTGCTATCATCAGCGCTCCACTTGTAATCTAGGCCTATATATATCAAGGGTCTACAATGGGCTCAGTGGTCAGTACAAAATACAGTGATGCTCCCCCCCCCCCCACTATGTGCTATATAGAATCTGTACTGAGCACATTGTGACTGTCATGTGCGGAATGAAGGCAGCTCTCAAGGGGTTACCTCTACTGTATTCTCGTTGTGTGCAGCCTGAGCTGGCAACTGTGATATGTGAGTGACACAGTGACAAGCTGCCACCTTGTTGTGTCAAGAGCCAGTCACTTTGTTTTGTGGAGAACCTTTTTACATTTCCTTCCTCATCTTCTGCTTTTCGGCACTATCTGCAGGTGACAGAGCCGATCACTGCTCCTGTGCTGTAATCCATGCGCAGGAGAATTATTAAGCACTTCCCCCCCAGAGAGTTGCAAATTCTATTTGTATCAAAGTTTTATTTATCAAATCCACAGAACAAAATCAGATCAGTAAACAATAATTGTTATTTTACACTTATAAAGAACCAGGGGGCCCTTTACAGTAGAATACAACACTCCATTCCAGGGAATTTGTTTTGCTTTTCTGGAAGTATGAACCTGATCTGTGGCCATACGATGCCAGTTACACTGGGAGATGGTAGGTGGGGTTCTATTTAGAATATTGCATAATTTGAATATTACATTTAAATAGAGCATTAGAGATACTATTACATTAAACAAATGTTAGAGTGTTGTACAAACATTCAACATTTGAAACAAACAAACTAATGTGTTACCATTTGTTTCATTTTTTCAATGTTGCAAAACATTTCTTAATTGCTATCCTACTGTTTTATTCATTTTATAAGTTTTGCTAATTTGAACGGTGCCTAATGTATTGAGATTTTGAGATATCTTAGAAATAGAAGACAAAAATCAGCTAAATTGTCCTACAATTGGTCACACAGGAATTTAGAGAGCCTGGTGGGGTGAGTTGTCCAGTGACCTTATTGACCTTATTGATACATTTATGTTGAGGGAGTTCACATTTGATACACAGATTAAAGGGACATTGTTCTCTAGATTTTTCTTTGAATAAATGTTGTGCAGATGATCCACTTATAGCCCATCTGGGAGTGTTTTTGTAACAATGTATAGTTTTGAATAACATTGTGCTGATGATTTTCAGACTCATAACCAAGTCCCAAAGTGTTATATGTATACTGATTACAAACTCTCCTGCTTGTTGTGTTATGGGTCTTTTCATATGCAGGGAAAAGGGGGGGGGGAGTATCTGCTGTTACTGCTTTCCCAGCCTATTTCAGTGGGTGTCCCAGCCTAACCTTATCATCAGTGCTAAACTGGGAGCTTCTAAGTAAGTTTTTAAGATGTTTTATACTGGATTTTTATATCAGTATCTGTGCATATTCTTCTTTATAGTAGTGTCTATTACATGCAGTTACCTGAACATTGGTGACTACTGTATCATTAGCTTAACCAGAGGTGTCTGTGTCAGCCCATTTATTGCTCATCTGTGTATTTGTGTCACAAAACTATGACCACAGGCTACAAAGATTTTATTTGTTATTTATTAGGGTCTCTATGCGTAGATCCTGGTATGTATTAGTGGGACAGTAAATGCCCTGTAATAAGATTTTTCAGTCTTGCAAAAAAATGAACATACAATAAGAGTGTGACATTTTTGTTTGGAATGCAATAACACTGTGTTTGCTGAAATTTTGTTTTTGTAGCCAACATTTAAGACTTGCAACTGGATTAGCCATAGCTAGCCACTGTCATTTTGTAAGAAAACCACCATTGTTTAGCAAATCATTTTCAGATAATATGTGACATGGTTAGGCTTGTTAAGTTTGCCGCTGACAGAATGGTAACATCATTTGCAAAAGCTTGGTGGCAGCACTATTTCTGACCTAGGTATCGCTTCAAAGCACATTTTTGGGTTTCCTATCCCTTTAAATTACATAAAAAAGGGGAAAAATAAATAATAAACATTATATATATATATATATATATATATATATATATATATATATATATATATATATATATACACTCACTGGCAACTTTATTAGATACTCCTGTTGAATTGCTTGGTAACACAAATTGCAAATCAGCCAATCACATGGCAGCAACTCAAGACATTGAGACGTGGTGAAGACGACTTGCTGAAATTCAAACCGAGCATCAGAATGGGGAAGAAAGGGGATTTAAGTGACTTTAAATGTGGCATGGTTGTTGGTACCAGACGGGCTCGTCTGAGTATTTAAAAAAACTGCTGATCTACTGGGATTTTTTTTACGCACAACCATCTTTAGGGTTTACAGATAATGTTCAGAAAAAGAGAAAATATCCAGTGAGCGGCAGTTGTGTGGACGAAAATGCCTTGTTGATGTCAGAGGAGAATGGGCAGACTGGTTCGAGATGATAGAAAGACAACAGTAACTCAAGTAACCACTCTTTAAAACCAAGGTATGCAGAATACCATCTCTGAATGCACAAAACATCAAACCTCGAAGCAGATGGGCTACAGCAGCAGAAGACCACACTGGGTCAGCTAAGAACAGGAAACTAAGGCTACAATTCGCACAGGCTCACCAAAATTGGACAATAGAAGATTGGAAAAACATTACCTGGTCTGATGAGTTTCAATTTCAGCTGCGACATTCAGATGGTAGGGTCAGAATTTGGCATAAACAACATGAAAGCATGAATCAATCCTGCCTTGTATCAACGGTTCAGGCTGGTGGTGGTGGTGTAATGGTGTGGGGGATATTTTCTTGGCACACTTTGGGCCCCTTAGTACCAATTAAGCATTGTTTGAATGCCATGGCCTACCTGAGTATTGTTGCTGACCATGTCCATCCCTTTATGACTACAGTGTACCTATCTTCTGATGGCTACTTCCAGCAGGATAATGCACCATGTCACAAAGCTCAAATCATCTAAATTTGGTTTCTTGAACATGACAATGAGTTCACTGTACTCCAATGGCCTCCGCAGTCACCAGATCTCAATCCAATAGAGCACCTTTGGGATGTGGTGGAAAGGGAGATTCGCATCATGGATGTGCAGCCGACAAATCTGCAGCAACTGCGTGATGCTATCATGTCAATATGGACCAAAATGTCTGAGGAAGGTTTCCAACACCTTGTTGAATCTATGCCACAAAGAATTAAGGCAGTTCTGAAGGCAAAAGTGGGTCCAACCCGGTACTAGCATGGTGTACCTAATAAAGTGTCCATTTAAGGCAATTGTGCTGGGTTAGTGACTCACAAGTGCCAGTGTCAAAGTCCATTTGCCTCTTATCCCAAATTTCAGCCCTTACTTAAAAACTGCTCATCTTTCCACAAATTTAGGATCATCTCAATCTCACATTAACTTGACTACTTAACCAAACTATAAATAACTACACAACACTCCACTATGGAGAAAAGGCCAGACATGACCACCTTTATTAACTTAGCAATGAGAGATAACGAAACATTAAACTTACGGGAAGAGAAACTCTCCCAAAAGGTGGCGGCAACCAAGCTCCCAAGAAAATAGCTCCAATCTGGAAAAAAGAGAAAGCTGCAAGACTCAACCACCTAACTGCAACAAAGTTGCTACAGCACTCTTTCCAAAAAGGTTAACCCTTAAGGTGTTCCATACATTATCATTTTACAGTACAGGAAATACGCAGTTCCAGCCTTCCTGCATCTACCAATGATCTTTAGACTATTATTATAGGTTATTGTGGACTATGGTGAAAGCATAAATGTTTTAAAAGCAACATTAGTATTGTGTTGCAGTTCAGGGAAATACTCTCTGAAAGCCTCTAGAGCAGTGCTTTCCAAACTGTGTGTCGGGACACACTAGTGTGTCGGCAGCAGTGTGTAGGTGTGTCCCTGCTTCAGCACTAATTTTTTAAAATTTATTTTTTTAAACTTTTTTTTGTGGTTTCTGACTTTCCATCTGCCTGCTACGCATATCACATGGTTGACACGTGATTGATACCTAGGGGGTCACAGATGATCTTAACCAATTGGCGCAGATCAGTGGGAACTGAAACTATTGCCATTGGTGGCTTTGGCGGCACATTGGCTCCTGACTGCATGTGTAGTCTCCTTAATTGGCTCGTGACTGCATGTGTAGTCAGTGAGTGGGACAGCAGTGTGTTTGCAGCACGGGCAGTAGTCAATCGGACTCACCAAGCTCTGAGGGCGGCAGCTTAAACGCTGAGCTGAAGTCAGAGGGTTTTTTTTTTTGCAACTAGCTCCCAGTAGTGCATTGCTGCTCCTTAATGATGAAATGCAAGTGTCTTTATCTAATATTCCACCAAATATTCAGAAATTGTGTCCATCCTATCAATCTTATACATACTATTAAAATAGTAAGTAGCTTTTGGTGATATTAAACTTTTGTTTAATACTTGCACATACTTACTGTTACTTGTAAATACATTTTGTTATTATATAATTTATGTATGTGTCCGTATCTCTTAAAACAAGTTAGTTTAACCTCCTGTTTGCCAGTACAACTGAATTACTGTGTCGCGAAATGATGTAGGTCTAAAAAGTGTGTCACCAACATGAAAAGTTTGGAAAGCTCTGCTCTAGAGTATCATTTATATAAGGCTTTATATAGGGCTAAGGCAACTGCAAACATGACAAACCCATACCTTACAACCTATTGTTAGCCTTGACACCACAGTGTGCGAGGAGTCTCTCAGGTTGGTAGCATGAAGCTTATTGAAAATCCTAATGCAAAAAATGAGATATGTTCTAATCAATTAGAGCATTTAATCATTAATAAATACACAACATAAAACAGGAATTATAATGGTCGTATTGTGTGATGTACTGTGATACATGTAGTATTTATCTCTCAAACTCATTTGCCAACCGATTCACACCGAAAATGATGGAGATATTCAGCCAATCACAGCACACATATTTATTCCCAGGAAATATTAAATTTCTATCTTAAAAAGCTAAGAGTAAGTGCTTTTAAAGCTTTTAAAATAATTATTGAAATCTTCCTTTATGTTAGAAAGAGATTAAACTAATTTATTTGTTCACTAAAAGTTAATTGTTTAAGAATAAAAAATGAATAATTATGTTTCCAAAATTTTAACTCTATCACCACCAGAGGGAGCTGGAATATTTTAACCATATGGTTGCCAGCGAGTAACGTACATCAATCAAGTCTTCTTTGAAGGAATTGTAGATAGAAATAAACTTTATTACACAAGGTCAGTTACTGGGTAAATATAGCTGGGATTTAAAACAACATCGTTAACCAAAATATTCACCTACTTTATGCATCAATAAGTCTTTCTGGCCAAACAGCCTGTCCCTTTAATGCCATTATACATAGGTCCTGAGGGAATATCAGCCGTTGCAGCCTAATTATCTTCTCCCATTGTGGTGCCGCTTTCCAACAATTTGAGCTTATTAATAATTCACACTACATAATTAGAGCAACCATTAGACCACTTCATGTTTTCTACCAATGTTGAAAATTCTCCCTATAGAAGTCTGATCCACAAATACCCGCAGATGTAGGACAATAATGCAATCTCCTTTTGGAAACAGTGCATACATTATACATTTGTGCAGGGATCAAACGGCGCTTTAGGCCTCTGCTATCTCAATAAAAAAGTTATTCTGCTGACAGTGGACATCAGCTTACGTACAAAAATGTTTCGATAACTAGTTCCATTTTTTAGGAGCTATGTTGATCTCAGAGAGATGTGAGGTAGTAATGCAATACAGAAATAATACAAATACATTTATGTACAAAATAACAGTACTTAGCTGTTGTTCATAAGTAAATGACAAAACCGTGATTTTTTTAACTGTTCTTCACACATGAAACTGGGAACCAACTGCGGAAAAAAATGAGTTCACTATAATCTTTGAGATTGCAATATATAATGTTATTTTTTGCAATATGCCTTGATTATTTGCGTTGACCCTGGTCTTTTAAGCTATGTCTGAAATTGTGGATTTAAGCCACACCCATTGTTAACAGGTGCATAAAATCCAGCACATAGCCATGACACCTTCATAGACAAACACTGGCAATACAATATGTCGTATTAAAGATCTCAGTGACTTTATATGTGGTACTGACATAGGATGCCACATTTGCCGCAAGTTACATCTGACTCTAAGTGCTATTATTGTGAAGTGTCTAGGAGCAACAACAGCCCATCTACAAAGTGGTTGACAAGCAAGTTCACAGACAGAGCTGCAGAGTGCTGTAGCGTGTAAAATTGCCTTTCATCTAATGAGTCACTCACTACACAGTGCCAAACTGCCTATAGAAGCAACATCAGCACAAGATACACGATACAAAGACATTTTGGACAACAGTTTGAGGAAGGCCATTTGCTATTCCAGCTTGATTGTGCACAAAGCGAGGTCCACACAGACGTGGTTTCACAAGCTTGGTGTGGAGGAACTCGAGTGGTCTCTGACCTCAACCCCATTAAATGCCTTTGCTATGAATTAAAAAGCTGATTTGAGACCTTACCGACTAACTTCAGTGCCTCACAAATACTCTTCTGGCTGAATGGGAATAAATTCCCACAGACACTCCACAACATCTAGTGGAAAGCCTTCCCAGACAAGCGATGGCTTTTATAGCCACAAACAGGGAGCAACTCCATATTAACGCCCATGGTTTTAGAATGGGATGTCCAATAAGGTCATAGACGTGTGATGGTCAGGTGTCTACTTAGTTTTGGCCATGCTGTATAGGCTGTTCTAGTCTAGGAACACATCTGTTTTGGATCTTACAAATAAGGCAAGCAGCAAGTTAGTTTAGCCACTGAAAATAACTGCAGCAAACAAGATGTCTCTGAATAGGTGGGCTCTGAGCAGTGTTCTGGGCTGCATTACTTTAATGTGACCACCTGCCCGGATTTTGTAAGACGGTGCAGTGCAAGGAGGGAGGAACACAAGAGATTTAAATAAATAATGACAGGAATAGATACTTAGCCATTTTGGTCAGATTTTGCATCTCCAGGTTGTGATGTCAGGGTCTGAGAGAATAAAGGAATAGATTTGTAGGGGATGGAGGTGCTGGAGGGGACTTTATAAATAAAGGTTTGCATTTGATCCTGCAGCTAACGAGAGCTACTGTAGTAGCAGCAGAGGAAATACAGAGCCTGAGAGTAATCACAGGGACACAGAGTGGTCACGTTACACTCTGATCTAGTGTGACCTGTATGTGAGCTCTGTCTGTCACATCTGTCATATTAAAAGCATTAAAAGATCAAATCTGCTCATTCTATATACTTAGAATTACTATAAATATCTTTTAAAATCAGATTATTTCAACCACACAAATAGATTATTCTATAAAATGTGAAATATTTAATCTAGTGCCCATTTACACCTAAAAACAAACAAGCAATACATTGTTCAGCATTTTATTTATTCTTTAAAGTAAAAGGACTAAGTTATGCTATGATTGTGACACACTATGTGGGATCTATTCTCCAGATCACACTATGGACAAACATTTTCACACTATAAAATAAAGTCCAATTATCAAATCAAGTAAGTCTTTTCCACTGTAAATAAACTTAGGTTGGCCAATAGGCTATAAAAACAGCTGCCAAAAAATTATTTCATTAATTATTATTATTATTGATTATTTGTAGAGCACCAACAGATTCCGCAGCGATATAAACATAGGCGGAATACAGGGAAACATTTATAGGGATCAAACAGGGAGAGAGCCCTGCCAAGAGTCGCACTGTTGTAGTCAGCTCTAAAGAAGGTGATCTACAAACAGCTGGACTCTTAGGCTTACATGCTAAGGGGGTTCAGGGGATAGCGATGGAGGAGAGGAACTGGTATAAAGAAAGGTTAGTGTAGGTTGTATACATCCCTGAACAGTAGAGTCTTAAGGGAGCGTTTGAAGCTTTCAAAACTAGGGGAGAGTCTTGTGGAGCGAGGCAGAGAGTTCCACAAGATGGGAGCCAGTCTGGAGAAGTCCTGTAAACGGGAGTGTGAGGAGGTAACAAGAGGAGGAGAATAGGAGGTCATGAGCAGAGCGAAGGGGACGTGCAGGAGAGTATCTGGAGACAAGGTCTGAGATGTAGGGGGGAGCAGTGCAGTTGAGGGCCTTGTATGTCACAGTTATTATCAATATTTGCAGTTTACAAAGCTGAATGTGTGTGTATGCCCCTAAAAAACAGTTATAACTTTTACTAGAAGCCGATTTGATAATAGAAGTATATTGCAAATCCTCTGTCTCCATTATGGAAATGAACCCTTAAGCTTCTATGTAGATGGCATTACACCCTTGCTAAACTAGGTACTATGATCATGGGTTATCCAACTAACTGTTGGAGAGGCTGCGGAGACAGAGGAACCTTCCTGCATCTCTGGTGGACATGCCCAATTGCACTTGGTCTGATATAAAACAGGAGGTCGAATAGGTAATCACTATAACGTTACCCATGAATCCCTGGACTTTCCTTTTAACAAATTCCCTCTGATTAAATGCCAACTACGTCAAATACTATTATTAAACGTGATAAACAGAGCTTAACGTATTATCCCATCTCACTGGAAGAAAAATAATCTAACCAATACACGTTATTGGAAAGATAGAAAATCTTCTGCTCTTTAATTGGAAAAGCATCACTATGTTAAAAATAAAAAATAAATAGATGACAATCTGTCACTCTGCTTAATATGGGAAGAATATTATATATAGTAACATAGAACTAACAGACAAAGGCTCACCTTAACTATACACCAAGTATAGAGACTTACACCCTGAGGAGTCATACAGGATCATGAACACCTGCAATTTTCACCCATATACTCACATTACATCATCTCAACCGTTTTTTCTACGTTTGTCTTAAATGCAATGTCAATTGTTTTTCAATATTGCCTGATATTTATTATGCATTTATTCTTTCATATTTCTCTTTATAGTTTGTCACTAGGTAGCTCAGTTGGTAAATGCCCTGGCTACAAAAAGCCTGTTTAAAAGATCCAAGGTCTCAGGTTCACATCCTGGTAGGGCTGACTCAGCCCTTCATCCTTCCGAGGTTGATAAAATGAGTACCATTACATTGGGTAATAATAACGACTTTTACTATTCAGTTGCTGATTTGGTTAATTCTGAGAGCGAGCGCTGAAAAAGTCCCACTGGGAGAAAGACGCTATGTAAATACTGGTTATTATTATTACATAATCTTATGTACTGCCAATTAAAGGGATACTAACCCCAAATTTTTTCTTTCATGATTCAGATAGAGCATGCAATTTTAAGCAACTTTCTAATTCACTCCTATTATCATTTTTTCTTTGTTCTCATGTTATCTTGATTTGAAAAAGCAGGAATGAAAGGTTAGGGGCTGGCCCATTTTTAGTTCAGCACCTGGGTAGCGCTTGCTGATTGGTTTGCTACATTTAGCCACAAATCAGCAAGTGCTACCCATAAAATGATTAACCCCTAATCTGCCGCTCCGGACATCGCCGCCACTATAATAAACATATTAACCCTAAACCACTGCACTCCCGCATTGCAAACACTAGTTAAATATTATTAACCCCTAATCTGCTGCCCCCAGTGTCGTTGCCTCCTACATACACTTATTAACCCCTAATCTGCTGTCCCTAACATCGCTGCAACCTACATTACTGTTATTAACCCCTAATCTGCTGCCCCAAAAATCGCCGCCACCTAACTACACTTATTAACCCCTAATCTGCTGCCCCCAATGTCGCTGCCACTATACTAAAGTAGATTTATGAAAGTGCGAGCGGACATGATACACTGTTGGTATTTATCATTGCACCAGCAGTTCTTGTGAACTGCTGGTGCAACGCCGCCCCCTGCAGATTTGCGGCCAATCGGCCGCTAGCAGGGGCTGTCAATCAACCCGATTGTATTGGATTGGGTTGATTTCTGTCCACAGCCTCAGAGCAGGCGGACAAGTTATGGGGCAGCGGTCTTTAGACCACTGCTTCATAACTTCTGTTTCTGGCGAGGGACATCAAACTCCATACGGCCCGATGTATAAAAATATTTTATAAAAATCACTTTTTAAGGGACATGGAACCCACAATTTTCCATTGATAATTCAGATTAGAACTTACAATTTTAAACAATTTTCCAGTTTACTTCTATTATCTAATTTGCTCAGTTTCTAGGAATCCTTCACTGAAAAACATACCTAGAAGCTGGCAGCTATCTGCTGATTGACAGCTGTGCATTTATGTCTGTTGTCATTTATGTGTCAGCTAGCTCCCAGTAGTGTATTGCAAGCGCGTGCCATTTCTGTCCGAGGACTGGATTCTGATTTGATGATCATTTGAAGAAGAAGGCAGCTACGTAACGGTGGGGGGAGTCCGGCTGCCATATTTACCCGGTATTAGACAAGTTAGCGAAAGTGATTACTACAGAAGCAAGGCGGCATGGCAGAAGGGGTATAGTGCAGACGGATCTTCGGTTCTTATATTTCTATCTCAAATAATGTTAATGGAAGTGTTGACTGTCCCTTTAATGTTGATTTATGGCAAAAATGAAGAATACCATTACAATCCCTTCTGCACAGAGAATATAAATATCAGCTATCCAACCACTGACTGTGCAAGACTGTGGCGAATCCACTTACAGGGCTCCAAATGACCTTACAATATATATGACTGGACATGAGTGAAATCCTGTAATACAATATTCACTATTGCACTATTTCACTCTTCAGGAAGCCATATGGAAATAAAAAAGCAAGCAAGACTACAAGCATACTTGTGTTCACCATCTGCTCGCTGGCAAGCTCCACTGCAGAAAAGTACTTGTATATGCATAATGCATTATTTTATTTTTGGTCCCGTTAAATATGCCATTCATTTCATGTCTTTTTATTCCATCTTTTATGTCTTTATTCACATACAAGAAATTGGAAACTTTTCTTTAAAATGTATTCTCTGCCTGAATCGGGAAAGCACATTTTTGGTTCCATGTTGCTCTAAGTTACAGAAAATGAAATAATGAAAAAAATACATAAAAATAAAACAAAATCTGTGAAAGAAAAGCTTCCAAAAATAAAACCCCCACAATTTCTTACCACCATTGCTGCAGATCCTGGTTTCCAAACATAAATGCTGCATATTTGATTTTCTGAACTTGTTGCAGTTTGCATGAATATCAGGCCACGTATTTTCCCTGCATTTTTTTTAATACACATAAAACACCAGCACTGATTAAAGCAAACAAATTGGAAAATATGTTGTGTGTCTATTAGATATAAACCCCTTCACCTTGGCTCAGTTATTTGAGTGTAATTTCGTCTATGATTTGGAAACACTTTCCAATAGAAACACTGGTTTTCTGAGGTCACCTCATGCCATTTCTAATTCAACAACAATTTTATAGCGGTGAAACCTTCTAATCAGGATAGATTGCAGCTCAGCAGCCAGAGTGATAAAAAGATAAGGTAATATTCATTCTCATTCATACTGCAATGCTACGGTGTCAAGCATCTCAAGAACTAAGACTTTGGTTCACTTAAGTGGTAACGGGGATAACAGGAATAAATACAGTTAGTGACATATCTGTATCTTGTCTTAGAGATCCTGAGCTGAGCTACTTCAGACATAATCTTCCCAATAATAAGAACCAATTTCCTTCTCTCGCTTCTTCCTTCCAGGACTTAATTTGCATCAAAATCACAGTTTCTATCTCTTTGTAGAACCATCCATCAATTCATTTATATCAACATTTTAGCTGAGACGTCTCATTTATATCAATTCCTTTGTAGCATTTTTCTTTTCCATTCACACCAAAAGCATTCAAGCAATCTTCACCTCTCTATCAACAGCCATTCCCCGTGACAGCTTGAATGTCATCTGCGTGTTGATAGAACGAGAAGACTATTTATCCATCACTTCTATGATACAAGCTTTGGTTGCCACTTCAGGTTTGTCAAATTCTCATGATTCTGCTGCCAAAATGGGATACAATTATAGTTTTGTGTTGCAGAGCACTAATATTAGTGTTATAAGTAATCCCATATAGAAGGGTCAAAATATATCAGATTTCCATTTCTTCTGCTGTCCATCAGAAAAAAAAAACATTGGCAATGCGTACAGATGATTTGATGCCACTGAGATGGCAAGGGGAAATGTTCAGTCCCACCATGCTGTTCTGCTTTATTTTAATGGAAGAACACACAGCTGCCAGTATGAGCCTTACATTTGCCTGGATAGAGGAAACATATTACGGTGACAGGGGTTTCTTGACCCCGAACAAATCTGATATTTCAGATAGATCATACAATATATTTTTATTTTGTTTAATTTCCACGTCCCTTTAATGCAGCCATATATTTCACATACAATTGTATTACTCAACCCACAAGCAGAGAGGTAAGAGTGACATCAAGAGAAGGGATTTCCCTACTAACAAAACCCTACGTCTCACCGCCGCTCACCCCATGGTCCTGATCTAATTTCACCTTTCAAAGAGCTGCCCACATGTTTCCGCATCCACATAATAGATACAAAGGAGCATTATAGACCCATATCTCAGCCAGAGTTGTCTTTATTAGAGGGGCAGATACTCTTCATTAGTTCTCATAATGTTCCCCTATCTAAAGGAACATGCAAGTCTTGGTACAGACCTACTGACATATGGTTTTTCTTTTTGGGGGCCCACGATTTAAAGTTCTCTGGTCTGAGATGATTTAATAAATTTCATTAGTACAGTAAAGTCCCTCAAAGATTTTCAGAAAGTAAAATTTTGGCTTTAGAGATGTTTAATAAGCTATGGAGAGTTCTGGGTGTGAATGAGAAACATCTACGTTATAGTATAATGCTATAAAAAATACCTCTAAAGATTTATATCTATGCTGCAAATGTCTGGTCATCACCAGTCCTTAGTCTGTGAGATACAAGGTAAGATAAATAAACTTATATCACTGAAATGCCTTTGTAGTATATAAGGTATAGGACTGGCAGATGTTTCAGTTTAACATTAACAAATGGTAGCTGAACTTGGGAGGCTGGTACGGCTATAGTTGTGTTAAAAATGCCCCATACAAAATACATGAAATCTTGCGCATGAAATGAGAACCTAAACGTTTAAAGCAATTACTACAGTAACCATTCTCGGAACGTGCCTCAAACGCGGTTAATGTAAATGTCAGTGTGGACTATTTGCATATCTGTTTTGTTACAGAAGATTCATCTCACTGTATAAAACCAGATGCGTCGCAGAATCCTCCGAAATCTCACAGACAAAACCAGGGGAAGTGTCACCTCTGATTCTGCCACTGTGTGCTTTAGTAACATTGTAATAAACAAGACATCAGGTACCATACAGATCCAACCTGCTTTAAAATCAATAAGCTGTCAATTGAACTTAAAGGGACACTAAGCCCACATTTTTTTTTCATGATTCAGATAGAGCAGCCATTTTATGCAACTTTCTAATTTACTCCTATTAGCAATTTGTCTTCGTTTTCTTGCTATCTTTATTTAAAAAGGCTTAGAAGCCGACCCATTTTAGATTCAGCACCTGTGTAGCGCTTGCTAATTGGTGGCTAAATGTAGCCACCAATCAGTAAGCGCTAGCTATCTAGGGTTCTGAAACAAAAATGGGCCGGCTCCTAAGCTTTCATTCCTGCTTTTTCAAATCAAGATACCAAGAGAACAAATAAATATTGATAATAGGAGTAAAATAAACAGTTGCCTAACTCTTTAAGTGCTAATGACGGCTCTGAGCCATCACAGAGTTCCCCAATCTGGTGCTAATGACGGCTCAGAACACGATCTGGGGGCTCCCACCCGCTCCTACCCCGGCGATCGTGCCTGTAGAGTGACAGGCATCGCCAGGTCTTCTCGTTTTGCGTGGTGACGTCATGCGTAATAACGTGATGATGTCACCGCATAACTTTATTTATACTTAACAATGTTAAGTATAGGAGCAGGGGGCATGCTGCTTAGAAGCCTGTATCTCAGGCATTTAAGCAGCTACAGACACCCGAGACTTACCATTGGAAAGGTAATCGCCTAACACTCAAGACTTACCAACAGTGTAAGTCTTGAGGGTCTGAGAAAAAAAAAAAAACATTAAAAAATCTTAGCACCCAGGTGGGAAAGTGTTTAGCAATCAAAGGGTTAAAATGGCTGCTCTATGTGAATCATGAAAACATTTGGGTTTAGTGTCCCTTTAAATAAATACAGTTAGTATTCATGTCACTGAATGCTGTATTTAATAGCCAGAAATTATTACACTTTATTTATAAAGAGCCAACATATTCTGCAGCACTGTGAAACGTTTGTTTAAAGGGGCAGTCTACACCAGAATTGTTATTGTTTAAAAAGATAGATAATTCATTTATTACTCATTCCCTAGTTTTGCAAAACCAACACAGTTATAATAATACACTTTTTACCTCTGTGATTACCTTGTATATAAGCCTACTTGCATTTTAGCCAATCAGTGCTGACTCCTAGGTAACTCCACAGGTATAAGCACAATGTTATTGATATGACACACATGAACTAACGCCCTCTGGTTGTAAAAAATAATGTCAAAATGCATTCAGATGAGAGGCGGCCTTCAAAGGCTAAGAGATTAGCATATGAGCCTACCTGGGTTTAGCTTTCAACTAAGAATACCAAAAGAACAAAGCAAAATTGATGGTAAAAGTACATTAGAATGTTGTTTAAAATTCCATACCCCATCTGAATCATGAAAGTTTATATTTGACTAGACTGTCCCTTTAAATGGACTGGTCTCTCACTACCACATGATGAATAATTACTTATTTCAAACTTATATATCTGTGCCTAGATTACCTGTTTAGAAGCAAACTGCCAGCGTTTATAACCTCCCCAACCAAGTACAACAACTGACACACACTAAGTGAACCTATCCTCACTACAGGATTATATAAACAAACAAAACTGAATGCTCTGTAGTTTGAAACCCTCCTATAGATACATGATGTGAATAAAAAGTCTGAGCGATACTCTGCATTGGCGCTGACCCTGAGAGACGTACATGGATACCACATTCTGGAATCTCTGTACATTTATATTTGGCCTGAGACGTGGCTATATATTATTTACGCTAGTGGAGCATTAGTATCCCATTAAAAGCCAGTGGAAAGAAAACCATCCTTGATGGGCTAGTCTTTGTGTTAATGCAGCGTCTGCAGAGAATGTTATCAGTGCGCAGCACTAGAGAGGCGATTCCTATTGTATCCTTGTCTGCTAATATGTTGTTCTACACTCAGTAATTCTCTGGATCTTATCTATTGTTGTAAAGAAGAAAATTAAACTATTTCTTTTTATCCGTTGACTGGTAAAAAGGGTTCTATTTAGAAACATAAACAGATTAAAGGTGCAATCTATAATAGCTTCTAAAATGACATTTACTGTGCTTTATAAAACTGTTTATTTTTTATGTAGAAGGAAAATAGAACTTGGTGTAAAAATACGAATCATTTGTGTTGCTAATGCACTCATATAGCTTAGTGCAACGTTTACATTATGTTTTAAGTGTAGCTCCTAATAATAGTGAATTAAATATAGTGCTACTCCACAGGGCAGCTTGGGTTTTTATTTAGAAGAAAGTGGCTGCTGTTTCTCTCTAAGGGACTAATGCTAAATGTGTTTAAGGTATAGTGCTGTAATTTATACAGATTTCCTTTAAAACCAGATTGTGAGATATAACCCTTCCCTTGTCTAATATAGATATATATATATATATATATATATATATATAGATTGATTTATAGATTGTTTGATAGATAGATAGATAGATAGATATACACATATATGGCCAAAAGTATGTGGGCACCTGACATCACACCTATAAGAGCTTGTTGGACATCCCTTTTGAAAACCATAGGCATTAATATGGAGATGAGCCCATCCTTTGAGGCTAAAACCGCAGCCGCTCTTCGGTGAAGCCCTTCCACAAGTTTTGTGGTGGACCTGTGGGAATTTGAGCCCATTCAGCTAAAAGAGAATATGTGGGATCAGTGCTTTGTGCAAACCACTCAATTTCCTCCACACCAAACTCATCGACCCAAGTCTTCATGGGCCTCGCTTTGTGCATAGAAGCACAGTGATTCTGGTACAGGAAAGTGCCTCCACTAAACTGTTGCCACAAAGTTGGGGGTACCCAACTGTCTAAAAAATGTTTTCATCCTGTAGTATTAAGATGACCCTTTACTGGAACTAAGCGGCTTAGTCCAGACCATTACCCCTCCTTAACCAAACTTTACAGTAGGCACTATGCATTCTGGTAGGTAGCATTCTCCAGGCATCTATTACACCCAAATTCTTCTATCTCACTTCCAGATAGTGAATCGTGATTTGTCACTCCAGAAAACACGTCCGGTGGAAATGTCCTTTACACCACCTTAGCCAACGCTTGCACATATGGACGCAAGGCTTCTGTACAGCTCTGGTGCTGATGTTGCTTTGTAGAGATGTATGTATATACATACATACATACATACATACACAGACACGCATAAATATATATATTATATACATACACACGCATAAATATATATATTATATACACACACACACATAAATAACATAATTTATGCTTACCTGATAAATTTATTTCTCTTGTAGTGTGTTCAGTCCACGGGTCATTCATTACTTATGGGATATATTCCCTTCCCAACAGGAAGTTGCAAGAGGATCACCCAAGCAGAGCTGCTATATAGCTCCTCCCCTCACACGTCATATCCAGTCATTCGACCGAAACAAGACAAGAAAGGAGAAACCATAGGGTGCCGTGGTGACTGGAGTTTTAATTAAAATTTAGATCTGCCTTAAAAAGACAGGGCGGGCCGTGGACTGAACACACTACAAGAGAAATAAATTTATCAGGTAAGCATAAATTATGTTTTCTCTTGTTAAGTGTATTCAGTCCACGGGTCATCCATTACTTATGGGATACCAATACCAAAGCCAAAGTACATGGATGATGGGAGGGACAAGGCAGGAACTTAAACGGAAGGAACCACTGCCTGTAGAACCTTTCTCCCAAAAACAGCCTCCGAAGAAGCAAAAGTGTCAAATTTGTAAAATTTTGAAAAAGTGTGAAGCGAAGACCAAGTTGCAGCCTTGCAAATCTGTTCAACAGAGGCCTCATTCTTAAAGGCCCAGGTGGAAGCCACAGCTCTAGTGGAATGAGCTGTAATTCTTTCAGGGGGCTGCTGTCCAGCAGTCTCATAGGCTAAACGTATTATGCTACGAAGCCAGAAGGAGAGAGAGGTTGCCGAAGCTTTTTGACCTCTCCTCTGACCAGAGTACACGACAAACAGGGAAGTAGTTTGACGAAAATCTTTAGTTGCCTGTAAATAGAACTTCAGGGCACAGACTACGTCCAGATTATGTAAAAGTCGTTCCTTCTTTAGGACATAATGATGGAACAACAATCTCCTGATTGATATTCCTGTTAGAAACAACCTTAGGTAAAAACCCAGGTTTAGTACGCAGAACTACCTTGTCTGAATGGAAAATCAGATAAGGAGAATCACAATGTAAGGCCGATAACTCAGAGACTCTTCGAGCCGAGGAAATAGCCATCAAAAACAGAACTTTCCAAGATAAAAGCTTAATATCAATGGAATGAAGGGGTTCAAACGGAACCCCTTGAAGAACTTTAAGAACCAAGTTTAAACTCCACGGAGGAGCAACAGTCTTAAACACAGGCTTAATCCTAGCCAAAGCCTGACAAAAAGCCTGGACATCTGGAACTTCTGCCAGACGTTTGTGTAAAAGAATAGACAGAGCAGAAATCTGTCCCTTTAACGAACTAGCAGATAAGCCCTTTTCTAAACCCTCTTGTAGAAAGGACAATATCCTAGGAATCCTAACCTTACTCCATGAGTAACCCTTGGATTCGCACCAATATAAATATTTACGCCATATCTTATGGTAAATCTTTCTGGTAACAGGCTTCCGTGCCTGTATTAAGGTATTAATAACTGACTCCGAGAAGCCACGCTTTGATAGGATCAAGCGTTCAATCTCCATGCAGTCAGCCTCAGAGAAATTAGATTTGGATGTTTGAAAGGACCTTGTATTAGAAGGACCTGCCTCAGAGGTAGAGACCATGGTGGACAGGACGACATGTCCACTAGGTCTGCATACCAGGTCCTGCGTGGCCACACAGGCGCTATCAGAATCACTGATGCTCTCTCCTGTTTGATCTTGGCAATCAGTCGAGGTAGCATCGGAAATGGTGGAAACACATAAGCCATGTTGAAGACCCAAGGGGCTGTCAGAGCATCTATCAGCGCCGCTCCCGGGTCCCTGGACCTGGATCCGTAACAAGGAAGCTTGGCGTTCTGGCGAGACGCCATGAGATCCAGATCTGGTTTGCCCCAACGATGAATCAGTTGAGCGAAGACCTCCGGATGAAGTTCCCACTCCCCCGGATGAAAAGTCTGGCGACTTAGAAAATCCGCCTCCCAGTTCTCCACGCCTGGGATGTAGATCGCTGACAGGTGGCAAGAGTGAGACTCTGCCCAGCGAATTATCTTTGAGACTTCCAACATCGCTAGGGAACTCCTGGTTCCCCCTTGATGGTTGATGTAAGCCACAGTCGTGATGTTGTCCGACTGAAATCTGATGAACCTCAGTGTTGCTAACTGAGGCCAAGCTAGAAGAGCATTGAATATTGCTCTCAACTCCAGAATATTTATTGGGAGGAGTTTCTCCTCCTGAGTCCATAATCCCTGAGCCTTCAGGGAGTTCCAACTGCGCCCCAACCTAGAAGGCTGGCATCTGTTGTTACAATTGTCCAATCTGGCCTGCGAAAGGTCATCCCCTTGGACAGGTGGACCCGAGAAAGCCACCAGAGAAGAGAATCTCTGGTCTCTTGATCCAGATTTTAGTAGAGGGGACAAATCTGAGTAATCCCCATTCCACTGACTTAGCATGCATAATTGCAGGGGTCTGAGATGCAGGCGCGCAAATGGTACTATGTCCATTGCCGCTACCATTAAGCCGATTACTTCCATGCACTGAGCTACTGACGGGCGTGGAATGGAATGAGGGACACGGCAAGTATTTAAGAGTTTTGATAACCTGGCCTCCGTCAGGTAAATTTTCATTTCTACAGAATCTATCAGAGTCCCTAGGAAGGAGACTCTTGTGAGTGGTGATAGAGAACTCTTTTCCACGTTCACCTTCCACCCATGCGACCTCAGAAATGCCAGAACTATCTCTGTATGAGACTTGGCAATTTGAAAACTTGACGCTTGTATCAGAATGTCGTCTAGGTACGGCGCCACCGCTATGCCTCGCGATCTTAGCACCGCTAGGAGTGAGCCCAGAACCTTTGTAAAAATTCTCGGGGCCGTAGCTAACCTGAAGGGAAGAGCTACAAACTGGTAATGCCTGTTTAGAAAGGCAAATCTTAGGTACCGATAATGATCTTTGTGAATCGGTATATGAAGGTAGGCATCCTTTAAATCTACTGTGGTCATGTATTGACACTCTTGGATCATGGGTAGGATGGTTCGAATAGTTTCCATTTTGAATGATGGAACTCTTAGGAATTTGTTTAAGATTTTTAGGTCCAAGATTGGTCTGAAGGTTCCCTCTTTCTTGGGAACCACAAACAGATTTGAGTAAAACCCTTGCCCTTGTTCCGTCCGCAGAACTGGGTGGATCACCCCCATTACTAAGAGGTCTTGCACACAGCGTAGAAATGCCTCTTTCTTTATTTGGTATGCTGATAACCTTGAAAGATGAAATCTCCCTTGTGGAGGAGAAGCTTTGAAGTCCAGAAGATATCCCTGAGATATGATCTCCAACGCCCAGGGATCCTGGACATCTCTTGCCCAAGCCTGGGTGAAGAGAGATAGTCTGCCCCCCACTAGATCCGTTTCCGGATCGGGGGCCCTCTCTTCATGCTGTCTTAGGGGCAGAAGTAGGCTTTCTGGCCTGCTTGCCCTTGTTCCAGGGCTGGTTAGCTTTCCAGCCCTGTCTGTAACGAGCAACAGGTCCTTCCTGTTTTGGAGCGGAGGAAGTTGATGCTGCTCCTGCCTTGAAGTTACGAAAGGCACGAAAATTAGACTGTTTGGCCTTTGATTTGGCCCTGTCATGAGGAAGAGTATGACCCTTACCTCCAGTAATGTCAGCAATAATTTCTTTCAAGCCGGCCCGAATAAGGTCTGCCCTTTGAAAGGAATTTTAAGCAATTTAGATTTAGAAGTCACGTCAGCTGACCAGGATTTAAGCCATAGCGCTCTGCGCGCCTGGATGGCGAATCAGGAGTTCTTAGCCGTTAGTTTGGTTAAATGTACAACGGCATCAGAAACAAATGCATTAGTTAGCTTAAGTGCTTTAAGCTTGGCCATAATCTCATCCAATGGAGCTGTGCGAATGGCCTCTTCCAGAGACTCAAACCAGAATGCCGCAGAAGCAGTGACAGGCGCAATGCATGCAAGGGGCTGTAAGATAAAACCTTGTTGAACAAACATTTTCTTAAGGTAACCTTCTAATTTTTTATCCATTGGATCCGAAAAAGCACAACTATCCTCCACCGGGATAGTGGTACGTTTAGCTAAAGTAGAAACTGCTCCCTCCACCTTAGGGACCGTCTGCCATAAGTCTCGTGTGGTGGCGTCTATTGGAAACATTTTTCTAAATATCGGAGGAGGGGAAAAGGGCACACTCCTTGCTAATAATTTCTGTAAGCCTTTTAGGTATAGGAAAAACGTCAGTACACACCGGTACCGCAAAGTATCTATCCAACCTACATATTTTCTCTGGAATTGCAACCGTGTTACAATCATTCAGAGCCGCTAATACCTCCCCTAGCAATACACGGAGGTTCTCAAGCTTAAATTTAAAATTAGAAATCTCTGAATCCGGTCTCCCTGGATCAGATCCGTCACCCACAGAATGAAGCTCTCCGTCCTCATGTTCTGCAAATTGTGACGCAGTATCGGACATGGCTCTCACATCATCAGCGCGCTCTGTCCTTAACCCAGAGCTATCGCGCTTGCCTCTTAATTCAGGCAATTTAGATAATACCTCTGTCATAACAGCAGCCATGTCTTGCAAAGTGATTTGTATGGGCCTCTCTGATGTACTTGGCGCCACAATATCACGCGCCTCCTGAGAGGGAGGCGAAGGTACTGACATGTGAGGAGAGTTAGTCGGCATAACTTCCCCCTCGTGGTCTGGTGATAATTTCTTTACAGATAAAATTTGACTTTTATTCAAAGTGACATCAATACATTTAGTACACATATTTCTGTGGGGCTCCACATTGGCCTTCAAACATAGTGAACAAACAGATTCATCTGTGTCAGACATGTTTAAACAGACTAGCAATGAGACTAGCAAGCTTAGAAAATCCTTTCAAATAAGTTTACAAGCAATATAAAAAACGCTACTGCGCCTTTAAGAAGCACAAAAAATCGTCACAGTTGAAATAACAATGAACCAAATCAGTTATAGCAACCAAATTTTCA
>NC_069500.1:27639090-27701590 GCF_027579735.1 Bombina bombina | reverse complement strand
GAACTAAGTTTAAGCTCCACGGCGGAGCAACAGTCTTAAACACAGGCTTAATCCTAGCCAAAGCCTGACAAAAAACCTGAACGTCTGGAACTTCTGACAGACGTTTGTGTAAAAGGATAGACAGAGCAGAAATCTGTCCCTTTAACGAACTAGCAGATAAACCCTTTTCTAAACCTTCTTGTAGAAAAGACAATATCCTAGGAATCCTAACCTTACTCCATGAGTAACTCTTGGATTCGCACCAATATAAGTATTTACGCCATATTTTATGGTAAATTTTCCTGGTAACAGGTTTCCTAGCCTGTATTAAGGTATCAATCACTGACTCCGAGAATCCCCGCTTTGATAGAATCAAGCGTTCAATCTCCATGCAGTCAGCCTCAGAGAAATTAGATTTGGATGTTTGAAAGGACCCTGAATCAGAAGGTCCTGTCTCAGAGGCAGAGACCATGGTGGACAGGACGACATGTCCACTAGATCTGCATACCAGGTCCTGCGTGGCCACGCAGGCGCTATTAGAATCATCGATGCTCTCTCCTGTTTGATCCTGGCAATCAATCGAGGAAGCATCGGGAAGGGTGGAAACACATAAGCCATGTTGAAAACCCAAGGTGCTGTCAGAGCATCTATCAGTACCGCTCCCGGGTCCCTGGACCTGGATCCGTAACAAGGAAGCTTGGCGTTCTGGCGAGACGCCATGAGATCCAGATCTGGTTTGCACCAATGCTGAAGCAGTTGGGCAAACACCTCCGGATGAAGTTCCCACTCCCCCGGATGAAAAGTCTGGCGACTTAGGAAATCCGCCTCCCAGTTCTCCACGCCTGGGATGTGGATCGCTGACAGGTGGCAAGAGTGAGACTCTGCCCAGCGAATTATCTTTGAGACTTCCATCATCGCTAGGGAACTCCTTGTCCCTCCCTGATGGTTGATGTAAGCCACAGTCGTGATGTTGTCCGACTGAAACCTGATGAACCTCAGAGTTGCTAACTGAGGCCAAGCCAGAAGGGCATTGAAAACTGCTCTTAATTCCAGAATGTTTATTGGAAGGAGTCTCTCCTCCTGAGTCCATGATCCCTGAGCCTTCAGGGAATTCCAGACAGCGCCCCAACCTAGCAGGCTGGCGTCTGTTGTTACAATCGTCCAATCTGGCCTGCTGAAGGGCATCCCCCTGGACAGATGTGGCCGAGAAAGCCACCATAGAAGAGAATCTCTGGTCTCTTGATCCAGATTTAGCATAGGGGACAAATCTGAGTAATCCCCATTCCACTGACTTAGCATGCACAATTGCAGCGGTCTGAGATGCAGGCGTGCAAAAGGTACTATGTCCATTGCCGCTACCATTAAGCCGATTACCTCCATGCATTGAGCCACTGACGGGTCTTGAATGGAATGAAGGACACGGCAAGCATTTAGAAGTTTTGATAACCTGTCCTCTGTCAGGTAAATTTTCATTTCTACAGAATCTATAAGAGTCCCCAAGAAGGGAACTCTTGTGAGTGGCAATAGAGAACTCTTTTCTAAGTTCACCTTCCACCCATGCGACCTTAGAAATGCCAGAACTAACTCTGTATGAGACTTGGCAGTTTGGAAACTTGACGCTTGTATCAGAATGTCGTCTAGGTACGGAGCTACCGCTATTCCTCGCGGTCTTAGTACCGCCAGAAGAGAGCCCAGAAGCTTTGTAAAGATTCTTGGAGCTGTAGCTAACCCGAAGGGAAGAGCTACAAACTGGTAATGCCTGTTTAGGAAGGCAAACCTTAGATACCGGTAATGATCCTTGTGAATCGGTATGTGAAGGTAGGCATCCTTTAAATCCACTGTGGTCATGTACTGACCCTTTTGGATCATAGGTAAGATGGTCCGAATAGTTTCCATTTTGAACGATGGAACTCTTAGGAATTTGTTTAGGATCTTTAAGTCCAAGATTGGTCTGAAGGTTCCCTCTTTTTTGGGAACCACAAACAGATTTGAGTAAAACCCTTGTCCGTGTTCCGACCGCGGAACTGGGTGGATCACTCCCATTAGTAAAAGGTCTTGTACACAGTGTAGAAACGCCTCTTTCTTTATCTGGTTTGCTGACAACCTTGAAAGATGAAATCTCCCTTTTGGAGGAGAAGCTTTGAAGTCCAGAAGATATCCCTGAGATATGATCTCTAACGCCCAGGGATCCTGGACATCTCTTGCCCAAGCCTGGGCGAAGAGAGAAAGTCTGCCCCCCACTAGATCCGTTTCCGGATCGGGGGCCCTCACTTCATGCTGTCTTAGGGGCAGCAGCAGGTTTTCTGGCCTGCTTGCCCTTGTTCCAGGACTGGTTAGGTTTCCAGCCCTGTCTGTAGCGAGCAACAGTTCCTTCCTGTCTTGGAGCGGAGGAAGTTGATGCTGCTCCTGCCTTGAAGTTACGAAAGGCACGAAAATTAGACTGTTTAGCCCTTGGTTTGGCGCTGTCTTGAGGCAGGGCATGGCCCTTACCTCCAGTAATGTCAGCGATAATTTCTTTCAAACCGGGCCCGAAAAATGTCTGCCCTTTGAAAGGGATGTTAAGCAATTTAGATTTAGAAGTCACATCGGCTGACCAGGATTTAAGCCACAGCGCTCTACGCGCTTGAATGGCGAATCCGGAGTTCTTAGCCGTAAGTTTAGTTAAGTGTACTACGGCATCAGAAATAAATGAATTAGCTAGCTTAAGGACTTTAAGCTTGTCTATAATCTCATCCAATGGAGCTGTGCTAAGGGTCTCTTCCAGAGACTCAAACCAGAATGCCGCCGCAGCCGTGACAGGCGCAATGCATGCAAGGGGTTGTAATATAAAACCTTGCTGAACAAACATTTTCTTAAGGTACCCCTCTAACTTTTTATCCATTGGATCTGAAAAAGCACAGCTATCCTCCACCGGGATAGTGGTGTGCTTAGCCAGAGTAGAAACTGCTCCCTCCACCTTAGGGACCGTCTGCCATAAGTCCCGTGTGGTGGCGTCTATTGGAAACATTTTTCTAAATATAGGAGGGGGTGAAAAAGGCACACCGGGTCTATCCCACTCCTTGTTAACAATTTCTGTAAGCCTTTTAGGTATAGGAAAAACGTCAGTACACACCGGTACCGCAAAATATTTATCCAGCCTACATATTTTCTCTGGAATTGCAACCGTGTTACAATCATTCAGAGCCGCTAATACCTCCCCTAGTAATACACGGAGGTTCTCAAGCTTAAATTTAAAATTTGAAATGTCTGAGTCCAGTTTACTTGGATCAGATCCGTCACCCACAGAATGAAGCTCTCCGTCCTCATGTTCTGCAAATTGTGACGCAGTATCAGACATGGCTCTATTATTATCAGCACACTCTGTTCTTACCCCAGAGTGATCGCGTTTACCCCTAAATTCTGGCAATTTAGATAGTACTTCAGTCATAACATTAGCCATGTCTTGCAAAGTGATTTGTATGGGCCGCCCTGATGTACTTGGCGCCACAATATCACGCACCTCCTGAGCGGGAGGCGAAGGTACTGACACGTGAGGAGAGTTAGTCGGCATAACTTCCCCCTCGTTGTCTGGTGAAATTTTCTTTACATGTACAGATTGGCTTTTATTTAAAGTAGCATCAATGCAATTAGTACACAAATTTCTATTGGGCTCCACATTGGCCTTTAAACATATTGAACAAAGAGATTCATCTGTGTCAGACATGTTTAAACAGACTAGCAATGAGACTAGCAAGCTTGGAAAATACTTTTCAAATAAATTTACAAGCAATATAAAAAACGTTACTGTGCCTTTAAGAAGCACAAAAAACTGTCACAGTTGAAATAACAATGAACCAAATTAGTTATAGCAACCAATTTTCACAGTAAATGCATTAAGTTAGCAAAGGATTGCACCCACCAGCAAATGGATGATTAACCCCTTAGTACCCAAAAACGGATAACAATTTAATATTAACGTTTTTATCACAGTCAAAACACACTCTCACAGGTCTGCTGTGAGTGAATCTATTAGTTAGGTGCAAGAGAATGACTGGGTATGATGTAGAGGGGAGGAGCTATATAGCAGCTCTGCTTGGGTGATCCTCTTGCACTTCCTGTTAGGGAGGAGATATAATCCCATAAGTAATGGATGACCCGTGGACTGACTACACTTAACAGGAGAAATATTATTATTAATATGATCATGTCCTATAAATATTATTATTAATATGATCATGTCCTATAAATATTATTATTATTATTAATATGATCACGTCCTATAAATAATAAGTACATATTTTAGCTACCCCCCAACTGTGACATATATAAGATTTTCTCTGCCCCCATCTCAGCTTCACTCTGTCACAGTATGTGTGGTGCTGTTAGAAGATAAAAATGAAAGAATTATTACTTACTGTATGTTATAAATCTCACTTCAGCTGGGGAAATCTGCTCAGTTATCATAAAAGTCAGTTAAAGCAGCACTTCCCCAAAATCTATTTAAAGGATATCTTACACATAAAAGACCTTAGCACATTTTTGGAAAATGCAGTCTGAAATAAATTGGTGCTTTAAACACGGCTGTGTTTGCTCTGTACTGTGACCTTTTAACGCATTGATTTGAAAAACTCAGTGTTTGGACAATGTTCAAAAAGTATTTTAAGCATTTCCCATATTTGTCATATCATTGGATTTTCCTATTTTAGGTTTGTTTTTTTTGTGTATAAAATGTCAAATTCAATTAACACGCTAGATGTTGTATCTGGAAGAGTTAGGCTTGACTCTGCAACTGGAAGGATTAAAAACTATGTAAACATTATTTCACGTGAAATGACTTAGGACAACGTGATCAGTCAGATTGAACACAAAGAAATTCACACGATTTTTCGGCACCAGTTGCAAGTGCACTGCAAGGAGTGTGACATGACGACCCCATGAGGGTCAGTTAAACTGACCTCTGGGATTCAAACCAGATTTATTCACTTCAAAGGCAGAACACACAGCTACTCAGCTATACCCTTGCAATAAAAACATAATTTATGCTTACCTGATAAATTTATTTCTCTTGTAGTGTATCCAGTCCACGGATCATCCATTACTTATGGGATATTCTCCTTCCCAACAGGAAGTTGCAAGAGGATCACCCACAGCAGAGCTGCTATATAGCTCCTCCCCTAACTGCCATATCCAGTCATTCGACCGAAACAAACAGAGAAAGGAAAACCATAGGGTGCAGTGGTGACTGTAGTTTAATTAAATTTTAGACCTGCCTTAAAATGACAGGGCGGGCCGTGGACTGGATACACTACAAGAGAAATAAATTTATCAGGTAAGCATAAATTATGTTTTCTCTTGTTAAGTGTATCCAGTCCACGGATCATCCATTACTTATGGGATACCAATACCAAAGCTAAAGTACACGGATGATGGGAGGGACAAGGCAGGGATTAAGCGGAAGGAACCACTGCCTGAAGAACCTTTCTCCCAAAAACAGCCTCCGAAGAAGCAAAAGTATCAAATTTGTAACATTTTGAAAAAGTGTGAAGCGAAGACCAAGTCGCGGCCTTGCAAATCTGTTCAACAGAGGCCTCATTTTTAAAGGCCCAGGTGGAAGCCACAGCTCTAGTAGAATGAGCTGTAATTCTTTCAGGGGGCTGCTGTCCAGAAGTCTCATAGGCTAGGCGTATAACACTCCGAAGCCAAAAGGAAAGAGAGGTTGCCGAAGCTTTTTGACCTCTCCTCTGTCCAGAATAAACGACAAACAGGGAATATGTTTGAAGAAAATCTTTAGTAGCTTGTAAGTAAAACTTCAAGGCACGGACTACGTCCAGATTATGTAAAAGACGTTCCTTCTTTGAAGAAGGATTAGGACACAATGATGGAACAACAATCTCTTGATTGATATTCTTGTTAGAAACCACCTTAGGTAAAAACCCAGGTATGGTACGCAGAACTACCTTATCTGCATGAAAAATCAGATAAGGAGAATCACATTGTAAGGCAGATAGCTCAGAGACTCTCCGAGCCGAGGAAATAGCCATCAAAAACAGAACTTTCCAAGATAAAAGCTTAATATCAATGGAATGAAGGGGTTCAAACGGAACTCCTTGAAGAACTTTAAGAACCAAGTTTAAGCTCCGTGGGGGAGCAACAGGTAATTCTAACCAAAGCCTGACAAAATGCCTGGACGTCTGGAACTTCTGCCAGGCGCTTGTGCAAAAGAATAGACAGAGCAGAAATCTGTCCCTTTAAGGAACTAGCTGATAATCCTTTGTCCAAACCCTCTTGGAGAAAGGACAATATCCTAGGAATCCTAACCTTACTCCATGAGTAATTCTTGGATTCACACCACTAAAGATATGTACGCTATATCTTGTGATAGATTTTCCTGGTAACAGGCTTTCGTGCCTGTATTAAGGTATCAATGACTGACTCGGAGAAGCCACGCTTTGATAGAATCAAGCGTTCAATCTTCATGCAGTCAGTCTCAGAGAAATTAGATTTGGATGATTGAAAGGACCTAGTATTAGAAGATCCTGTCTTAGAGGCAGAGTCCATGGTGGAAAGGATGACATGTCCACTAGGTCTGCATACCAGGTCCTGCGTGGCCACGCAGGCGCTATTAGAATCACTGATGGTCTCTCCTGTTTGATTTTGGCAATCAGTCGAGGGAGCAGAGGAAACGGTGGAAACACCTAAGCCAGGTTGAAGAACCAAGGCGCTGCTAGAGCATCTATCAGCGTCGCTTCTGGGTCCCTGGACCTGGATCCGTAACAAGGAAGCTTGGCGTTCTGGCGAGACGCCATGAGATCCAACTCTGGTTTGCCCCAACGATGAATCAACTGAGCAAACACCTCCGGATGGAGTTCCTACTCCCCCGGGTGAAAAGTCTGATGACTTAGAAAATCCGCCTCCCAGTTCTCCACGCCTGGGATATGGATTGCTGACAGGTGGCAAGAGTGAGTCTCTGCCCAGCGAATTATTTTTGAGACTTCTAACATCGCTAGGGAACTCCTTGTTCCCCCTTGATGGTTGATGTAAGCCACAGTCGTGATATTGTCCGACTGAAATCTGATGAACCTCAGTGTTGCTAACTGAGGCCAAGCCAGAAGAGCATTGAATATTGCTCTTTACTCCAGAATATTTATTGGAAGGAGTTTCTCTTCCTGAGTCCACGATCCCTGTGCCTTCAGGGAGTTCCAGACTGCACCCCAACCTAGAAGGCTGGCATCTGTTGTTACAATTGTCCAATCTGGCCTGCGAAAGGTCATACCCTCGGACAGGTGAACCCGAGACAACCACCAGAGAAGAGAATCTCTGGTCTCTTGATCCAGATTTAGCAGAGGGGACAAATCTGTGTAATCCCCATTCCAATGACTTAGCATGCATAATTGCAGCGGTCTGAGATGTAGGCGCGCAAATGGCACTATGTCCATTGCCGCAACCATTAAGCCGATCACCTCCATACACTGAGCCACCGAAGGGCGCGGAATGGAATGAAGAATACGGCAAGCATTTAGAAGCTTTGATAACCTGGACTCCGTCAGGTAAATTTTCATCTCTACAGAATCTATAAGAGTCCCTAAGAAGGAGACTCTTGTGAGTGGGGATAGAAAACTCTTTTCCTAGTTCACTTTCCACCCGTGCAATCTCAGAAATGCCAGAACTTTCTCTGTATGAGACTTGGCAATTTGAAAGCTTGACGCCTGTATCAGGATCTCGTCTAGATACGGAGCCACCGATATGCCTCGCGGTCTTAGAACCGCCAGAAGTGAGCCCAGAACCTTCGTAAAGATTCTCGGGGCTGTAGCCAACCCGAAGGGAAGAGCTACAAATTGGTAATGCCTGTCTAGAAAGGCAAACCTTAGGAACCGATGATGATCTTTGTGAATCGGTATGTGAAGGTAGGCATCCTTTAAGTCCACTGTGGTCATGTACTGACTCTCTTGGATCATGGGTAGGATGGTCCGAATAGTTTTCATTTTGAAAGATGGAACTCTGAGGAATTTGTTTAAGATCTTTAGATCCAAAATTGGTCTGAAGGTTCCCTCTTTTTTGGGAACCACAAACAGATTTGAATAAAAACCCTGTCCTTGTTCCGTCCGCGGAACTGGATGGATCACTCCCATTACTAGGAGGTCTTGCACACAGCATAGGAATGCCTCTCTCTTTATCTGATTTGCAGATAACCTTGA
Organism: Bombina bombina; assembly: GCF_027579735.1. Taxonomy (NCBI): domain Eukaryota; kingdom Metazoa; phylum Chordata; class Amphibia; order Anura; family Bombinatoridae; genus Bombina; species Bombina bombina. Next base: position 27,693,437 of record NC_069500.1, on the reverse strand, counting down.
AAGATGAAATCTCCCTTGTGGAGGGGAAGCTTTGAAGTCCAGAAGATATCCCTGAGATATGATCTCCAACGCCCAGGGATCCTGAACATCTCTTGCCCACGCCTGGGCGAAGAGAAAAAGTCTGCCCCCTACTAGATCCGTCGCCAGATAGGGGGCCGTTCCTTCATGCTGTCTTAGAGGCAGCAGCAGGATTTCTGGCCTGCTTGCCTTTGTTCCAGGATTGGTTAGATTTCCAGGCCTGCTTAGATTGAGCAAATGTTCCCTCTTGTCTTGAAGCGGAGGAAGTTGATGCTGCACCTGCCTTGGAATTTCGAAAGGCACGAAAATTAGACTGTTTGGCCTTTGATTTGGCCCTGTCCTGAGGAAGGGTATGACCCTTACCTCCAGTAATGTCAGCAATAATTTCTTTCAAACCAGGCTCGAATAAGGTCTGCCCCTTGAAAGGAATGTTGAGTAATTTAGACTTTGAAGTCACATCAGCTGACCAGGATTTGAGCCATAGCGCCCTACGCGCCTGGATGGCGAATCCGGAATTCTTAGCCGTTAGTTTAGTCAAATGAACAATGGCATCAGAAACAAATGAGTTAGCTAGCTTAAGAGTTCTAAGCTTGTCAACAATTGCAGTCAATGGAGCTGTATGGATGGCTTCTTCCAGGGCCTCAAACCAGAATGCCGCCGCAGCAGTGACAGGCGCAATGCATGCAAGGGGCTGTAAAATAAAACCTTGTTGAATAAACATTTTCTTAAGGTAACCCTCTAATTTTTTATCCATTGGATCTGAAAAAGCACAACTGTCTTCAACCGGGATAGTGGTACGCTTTGCTAAAGTAGAAACTGCTCCCTCCACCTTAGGGACAGTCTGCCATAAGTCCCGTGTAGTGGCATCTATTGGAAACATTTTTCTAAATATAGGAGGTGGGGAAAAGGGCACACCGGGCCTATCCCACTCCTTACTAATAATTTCTGTAAGTCTTTTAGGTATTGGAAAAACATCAGTACTCACCGGCACTGCATAGTATTTATCCAGCCTACACAATTTCTCTGGCACTGCAATTGCATCACAGTCATTCAGAGCAGCTAATACCTCCCCAAGCAATACACAGAGGTTCTCAAGCTTAAATTTAAAATAAGAAATCTCTGAATCAGGTCTCCCCGAATCAGAGACGTCACCCACAGACTGAAGCTCTCCGTCCTCAGGTTCTGCATATTGTGATGCAGTATCAGACATGGCTCTTACAGCATCTACGCGCTCTGTATCTCATCTAACCCCAGAGCTATCGCGCTTGCCTCTCAATTCAGGCAATCTGGATAATACCTCTGACAGGGTATTATTCATGATTGCAGCCATGTCCTGCAAAGTAATCGCTATGGGCGTCCCTGATGTACTTGGCGCCATATTAGCGTCCCTTGAGCGGCAGGCGAAGGGTCCGACACGTGGGGAGAGTTAGTCGGCATAACTTCCCCCTCGACAGACCCCTCTGGTGACAATTCTTTTATAGATAAAGACTGATCTTTACTGTTTAAGGTGAAATCAATACATTTAGTACACATTCTCCTATGGGGCTCCACCATGGCTTTTAAACATAATGAACAAGTATCCTCTGTTTCAGACATGTTTGTACAGACTAGCAATGAGACTAGCAAGCTTGGAAAACACTTTAAAGCAAGTTAACAATCAATATAAAAAACGTTACTGTGCCTTTAAGAGAAACAAATTTTGACAAAATTTGAAATAACAGTGAAAAAAGGCAGTTACACTAACAAAAATTTTACAGTGTATGTAACAAATCAGCAGAGCATTGCACCCACTTGCAAATGGATGATTAAGTCCTTAATAACAAAAACAGAATAATAAATGACAAAAACGTTTTTTAAACACAGTCACAACTGCCACAGTCTACTGTGATTGTTACCATCCTCAAACACGACTTTGAAGCCTTTTGAGCCCTTCAGAGATGTCCTGGATCATGCAGGAAGAAGCTGAATGTCTCTGTCAGTATTTTTAGCTGCACAGAAAAGCACTAAAATAGGCCCTTCCCACTCATATTGCAACAGTGGAAAGCTTCAGGAAACTGTCTCTAGGCAGAAATCAAACCAGCCATGTGAAAAAAAAACTAGGAAATAACTAAACCAAATAGCAGGATGAGTAAGAGATTAATGTGGCATATAAGTCAGTCTATTAGAACACTTATTTACTGTGTGTATAACATACAAGCAATGTTTAACATATGTTTAACAACTAGGAGGAATATGTATGATTTATGTTCCTTTTTTTTTTTTTTTTTCATCGTTGTTAGATTTACACTTAATCCATTAGGATGCTTCATTACTTTTTGTGTATTTTGCTGTTTACATTAGGCTTAAAACATATGTTAACCATTACCAAAGGATTTATGCGTACATATATATGCATACATACATTTAATTTAATATATGAGCTCTAGGACCCAGGGTCGAATCTATTATTGTTTGTTGTATCAGACTTTTTTCTAACAGGTTCAGTGTCTCATAAGATACAATTGTGTGATGTCATGAGGGAGTATCCTCATTTGAATATGTTTTAACCAATAGGGAGTTTACACACCCTTTTTAAATCAACCACATTAAGTGTTCTCTAGCAGTAGTGATTACGGCACAACGCCGAAACGCGTATACTGTCATTTTTTGCACTTGTATCTTTTGTACCTCCATGAACTTTTAACGCTTATGCTTCAATAAAAGCTACGTTTTATCTTACTTCAATGTTGCTGCTCATTGCTTCTATTCTCTGGTTGAAAAAAAACTAGGCCCCAATAAGTTTTGTCACCAAACATATATAAAAACTATTAACATGCCAGCAAACGTTTTATATTACACTTTTATAAGAGTATGCATCTCTATTAATAAGCCTGATACCAGTAGCTATCACTGCATTTAAGGCTTTACTTACATTAATCCGGTATAAGCAGCATTTTCTAGCAAATTCCATCCCTAGAAAAATATTAACTGCACATACCTTATTGCAGGAAAACCTGCACGCCATTCCCTCTCTGAAGTTACCTCACTCCTCAGAATATGTGAGAACAGCCATGGATCTTAGTTACTTCTGCTAAGATCATTATGTTATGTATAGGAGGAAATGGAATATCTCAGTGGCCGTCTTATTATAAGCATTAGGGCCGTCAGATTGCCCGATAAAATATCCGTGATAGCAGATATGTAAGGGAGCCTTACCGGACATCTGAAGTGGTGTTACGGGAGTTTCCATCAACATGCGCATCCCCATCTACCGCGATCATCACCCTGGGCCCTGCTCTTACAAAACTGAGCTCTGCTGAGGCTTTTGGCGCTCCAAGATGCGCGCCCTTAATCGCGCTCATTAGAGGGAACATTGGTGCTGTGTAACTGCTGAAATTCAATAACAGCACAGGTCAGCTCAGTATGGCTAGAACGCCTGTTGATGCGGGGGAGGAGCCGGTGATGACGTATCCGGCGTCATGGTGCAGCCTATCAGAGCACAGGCTGGAATTTGTCCCTCCCCACTCGCACAGTTCAGTGTGTGCGATCAAGCTATCAATTAGAATTGCTTGAGGCTGGCCCAAATCCTGCAGACTGACGTAGGCATCACTGACAGAGCCCTATATCATGCCTATCGCACGTGCGGTTTTGTATTAAAGAAACACACACACACAATTTTTTTTTTACTTTTTAAAAAAAAAACAAGCAGAATGTTATTTTTGGGGGTTAAAAAAAATAAAATATAATTTTTCCAATAGGGGGCCATTGAAAAAAATATATTTTATTCAGCATAATTTTATTCAGCATAATTTTTTTTATTTTTTTTTTCTCAGCATCTGACAGTTTATTTTTTTTTTCTCATCTGACATTTTTTCTTTTTGCTCAGCAATCTGACAGGGGGGCACGTGCGCTTGTGCACAAATGGAGGAGCCTCCACTGGCCACCTGGCTACTTCATAATGCTACCAGGCTACTTCATAATGCCACCTGGCTACTTCATAATGCCACCCGGCTACTTCATAATGACACCAGGCTACTTCATAATGTCACCCGGCTACTTCATAATGCCACCCGGCTACTTCATAATGTCACCCGGCTACTTCATAATGACACCTGGCTACTTTATAATACAAACCTGCTACTTCATAATGTCACCCGGCTACTTCATAATGCCACTCGGCTACTTTATAATACCAACCTGCTACTTCATAATGTCACCCGGCTACTTCATAATGCCACCCGGCTACTTTATAATGTCACCTGGCTACTTCATAATGCCACCCGGCTACTTTATAATGACACCAGGCTACTTCATAATGCCACCCGGCTACTTCATAATGCCACCCAGCTACTTCATAATGACACCCGGCTACTTCATAATGACACCAGGCTACTTCATAATGCCACCTGGCTACTTCATAATGACACCTGGCTACTTCATAATGACACCAGGCTACTACATAATGCCACCCGGCTACTTCATAATGACACCAGGCTACTTCATAATGTCACCCGGCTACTTTATAATGTCACCTGGCTACTTCATAATGCCAGCCGGCTACTTCATAATGACACCAGGCTACTTCATAATGCCACCCGGCTACTTTATAATGCCACCCGGCTACTTCATAATGTCACCCGGCTACTTCATAATGCCTCCTGGCTACTTCATAATGACACCCGGCTACTTCATAATGTCACCTGGCTACTTTATAATGCCACCAGGCTACTTCATAATGACACCCGGCTACTTTATAATGCCACCCGGCTACTATATAATGCCATCTAGCTACTATATAATGCCACCTGGCTACTTTATAATGCCACCTGGCTACTTTATAATGCCACCTGGCTGGCAAAGATTTATATGGAGAACACTGTAGCGCTTTAATTACCACTTTAGATTAATACGCATGTATAACATACGTAGCTTTATCTTTTTGTTAGTCATAGTGATATGTATTAAAGCAATATAATATACTCTACTGTGTTATATGTGTTATATGAAAACAATAGTGGAATAATAAAAAAATAAAAAAAAATTAACCCCTGCAAAGTTCTTAAATACATAGTCAAAGTCAGTTTCAGCAATGCACTACTGCTTGACACATCTGATGAGCCAATCACAAGAGGCATATGTGAGTAGGTACCAATAACCAGCTAACAACCAGTAATACTTCCATTGCTGTTCCAGCACCTATCTAGGCAAGCTTGATAAAAGTATCTTAAAATTGCTGTTCTATCCAGATCATGGGAGTTAAATACATAGGTACAAGCACATATTCTAAAATGTTCTACCACATTAGAATATTGTATTATTGCATTGCTATGTCCCCCAGAGACAGAAAAAGGGTTAAACTATATATTAATGTATAATTGTATTAATAACAGGTGACTTCGTGTATAATATTTGGGGTCATTTTCTATATGTTTATGTTTAACAGTATAAATATTTGGCGCAAATACAAATGCTTCACAATTATAATACATGAAGCCTTTATGTCATTTTAGCAAAACAGTACAGATTCTGTCAGCCAATCAAAATGACACTAAATAAATAAAAAGTTATTTTACTGAGCTCTTAATAAGCTTCAACTGGCAAAGTTGTTTAACCCCTAGAAGGAGTCATCCTAAAAGCACTGGGATTTAACGCCAATAGGATGGCATGGAACGTCCTAGCTTTTTTCAGCGTCCTGCTCCCTTCGGCTTCTAGGAAAAGAATAATCGGGCTGTGGGAAGTGCCAGCATAGTAGGCAGTACCAAATGATCCGATCCTGGCGCTGAAGTCACGTGATTGCATCGACGATCATGTGACTTCCTGTTTCCTGCACATGTTTACTTTGGAACTTAGTTCTGATCGAGAGCATTTGCATCCCGTCATGAAGGGGTTAAGAAAGATATGTTATGGCGATATCTGATAGGACTGTGCTACGAGTGAGCCTTAATTTTGCTGTAGAATGTGTATATAACTGAACCTATTTTATGTACAGGAAGACACCTTGATTCACTAAATTCTGTTAATTCATCACTGTTGAAAAAAACAAAAAGCTTTTTTTTTTAAGTGAGAGGAATTATGGGAGTCTGAGCAAATCCTATTTGGCTGCAAATGAAACGGACATACAAATCACAAATACATTTCCATGGTTCAAATAAAGCAGCAATTTTAAAAGAAAGTATAATGCAAAAATTCTTTACTTCAAAACTAAAAAGCACTTTTCCATTTTCATTATTATCCCTTTAAAGGGTCATTCTGGTCAACATTTAAAGGCACATAGATTAATTACATCTTTGAATAGAAACATATTTACATTATAAATGTATTGGCAAAGTGGCTTTCAGTAAAAGTTATTACTGTTTTAGAGTTAACATTTGTCTCTGCACGTGCATGTGAAGCATAGCTAGATATTCTCAGTGCACCAGCATTGTAAATAATGCAGCTGCTCAGAGCACCAGTAGGGCTTGGATCATGTCAGCAATGAACAAATTGAGTCATTACCAGATGGTACAAGCACCTTAGACTCTCTGAGCCAGTGCTGTATTTATAATGCTGGTGCACGGTGCATACTTAAATACACCTTTGAAACAGCAATAGTTTTTATAAGAAGCATTTTTGCTAATACATGTATATTACAAAAATGCTTTTAATTAAAACTAAAAGGCCCCATGTAGATTCCAGATGTCCCTTTAAAGAACAGTAAAGGCAAACTCATGCTGTTTACAGAGATTTTCTTAAAGGGATAATAAATTGTGTGATTCAGACAGACCAAACAATTATACAGATGTCTCCAGTTCACATTAACTTTGTTGCCATGGTATTCTGTGTTGAAGAGATACTTAGGTAGCACATGCCAGGAAATAGTGCCACCATCTAATGCACTTGCTACTGCATAACATTTTTGCAACACTGCTGGCATATAGTGGTCTAGACACATGCACGTGCCTGAGCTAACGTCCCTGCATTTCAACAAAAGATACCAAAAGAACGAAGATAATATGATAATAGAAAAAAATCACAAAGTGGTTTAAAAGTCCATGCGGTATCTGAATTATAAAATAAAAAAATGGGGTTTCATGTCCCTTTAATTTACTTTTCTATTATCAAACTTACTTCGTTCCTTGTTATCCTTTGTTAAAAAATATCCCTAAAGTTATGTGCAAGCAGCATATTACAGCATTTTCTTTATCCACTGGAAGTTTAAATGGGTTTTCCCTTTTATGCAAATAAATAAATAGATAAATAAGCAATTGCAGGTCATTAATGGGAATGATAGCCCTGTCTTGAGATGCTCGGGTAATCTTTATACTTGAAACAATGCAATAACCCAGTGCCCATGTCACATGGCTGTACTCAAGTGATGACTGAGTCTTATCTGGCTACCTCGAAAGCAGTAATTGGATAGCAGGCATCCATAGCAAGCCAAAGCGATGACACCGCACTTTCAAATGCCAAACGTTTTCCCAAGTATTGCTTTTAAATGTCAGCTGTAAAAGCTGCCCATACATCAGCTGAAAAAGAATGAGGGGAGGAGATGTAGCTTAAGGAACATGAAGTCTTTATACTTCAATCAGTCACCCAGCACTGGTTTGTCAGGTTTACTTTGTGCGTAAGCCCTTATTTATATAGGTATAGTATATATAAACACTTAGGGGCCGATGTATCAAGTGTATGTCCGACATGATCCGCTCAGCCTCAGTAAGTGTGCATATAACTGTATCATGTGACAGTCATCAGACTTATATACATATACACTGTGTACTCTTGCACATGCTCAGTAGTAGCTGGTGCCTCAGTAAGTGTGCATATAACTGTATCATGTGACAGTCATCAGACTCATATACATAAACACAGTGTACTCTTGCACATGCTCAGTACTAGCTGCTGCCTCAGTAAGTGTGCATATAACTGTATCATGTGACAGTCATCAGACTCATATACATATACACTGTGTACTCTTGCACATGCTTAGTAGTAGCTGGTGCCTCAGTAAGTGTGCATATAACTGTATCATGTGACAGCCATCAGACTCATATACATATACACTGTGTACTCTTGCACATGCTCAGTAGTAGCTGGTGCCTCAGTAAGTGTGCATATAACTGTATCATGTGACAGCCATCAGACTCATATACATATACACTGTGTACTATTGCACATGGTCAGTAGTAGCTGATGCCTCAGTAAGTGTGCATATAACTGTATCATGTGACAGCCATCAGACTCATATACATATACACTGTGTACTCTTGCACATGCTAAGTAGTAGCTGGTGCCTCAGTAAGTGTGCATATAACTGTATCATGTGACAGTCATCAGACTCATATACATATACACTGTGTACTCTTGCACATGCTAAGTAGTAGCTGGTGCCTCAGTAAGTGTGCATATAACTGTATCATGTGACAGCCATTAGACTCATATACATATACACTGTGTACTCTTGCACATGCTCAGTAGTAGCTGGTGCCTCAGTAAGTGTGCATATAACTGTATCATGTGACAGTCATAAGACTCATATACATATACACTGTGTACTCTTGCACATGCTCAGTAGTAGCTGGTGCCTCAGTAAGTGTGCATATAACTGTATCATGTGACAGCCATCAGACCCATATACATATACACTGTGTACTCTTGCACATGCTAAGTAGTAGCTGGTGCCTCAGTAAGTGTGCATATAACTGTATCATGTGACAGCCATCAGACTCATATACATATACACTGTATACTCTTGCACATGCTCAGTAGTAGCTGATGCCTCAGTAAGTGTGCATATAACTGTATCATGTGACAGCCATCAGACTCATATACATAAACACTGTGTACTCTTGCACATGATCAGTAGTACCTGGTGCACCAGTAAGTGTGCATATAACTGTATCATGTGACAGCCATCAGACTCATATACATATACACTGTGTACTCTTGCACATGCTCAGTAGTAGCTGGTGCCTCAGTAAGTGTGCATATAACTGTATTATGTGACAGCCATCAGACTCATATACATATACACTGTGTACTCTTGCACATGATCAGTAGTACCTGGTGCACCAGTAAGTGTGCATATAACTGTATCATGTGACAGCCATCAGACTCATATACATAAACACTGTGTACTCTTGCACATGATCAGTAGTACCTGGTGCACCAGTAAGTGTGCATATAACTGTATCATGTGACAGCTATCAGACTCATATACATATACACTGTGTACTCTTGCACATGCTCAGTAGCTGGTGCCTCAGTAAGTGTGCATATAACTGTATTATGTGACAGCCATCAGACTCATATACATATACACTGTGTACTCTTGCACATGCTCAGTAGTAGCTGGTGCCTCAGTAAGTGTGCATATAACTGTATCATGTGACAGCCATCAGACTCATATACATATACACTGGGTACTCTTGCACATGCTCAGTAGTAGCTGATGCCTCAGTAAGTGTGCATATAACTGTATCATATGACAGCCATCAGACTCATATAAATATACACTGTGTACTCTTGCACATGTTCAGTAGTAGCTGATGCCTCAGTAAGTGTGCATATAACTGTATTATGTGACAGCCATCAGACTCATATACATATACACTGTGTACTCTTGCACATGCTCAGTAGTAGCTGGTGCCTCAGTAAGTGTGCATATAACTGTATCATATGACAGCCATCAGACTCATATACATATACACTGTGTACTCTTGCACATGCTCAGTAGTAGCTGGTGCCTTAGTAAGTGTGCATATAACTGTATCATGTGACAGCCATCAGACTCATATACATATACACTGTGTACTCTTGCACTTGCTCAGTAGTAGCTGGTGCCTCAGTAAGTGTGCATATAACGGTATCATGTGACAGCCATCAGACTCATATACATATACACTGTGTACTCTTGCACTTGCTCAGTAGTAGCTGATGTCTCAGTAAGTGTGCATATAACGGTATCATGTGACAGCCATCAGACTCATATACATATACACTGTGTACTCTTGCACATGCTCAGTAGTAGCTGGTGCCTCAGTAAGTGTGCATATAACTGTATCATGTGACAGCCATCAGACTCATATACATATACACTGTGTACTCTTGCACATGCTCAGTAGTAACTGGTGCCTCAGTAAGTGTGCATATAACTGTATCATGTGACAGCCATCAGACTCATATACATATACACTGTGTACTCTTGCACATGCTCAGTAGTAACTGGTGCCTCAGTAAGTGTGCATATAACGGTATCATGTGACAGCCATCAGACTCATATACATATACACTGCGTACTCTTGCACATGCTCAGTAGCTGGTGCCTCAGTAAGTGTGCATATAACGGTATCATGTGACAGTCATCAGACTCATATACATATACACTGTGTACTCTTGCACATACTCAGTAGTAGCTGGTGCCTCAGTAAGCGTGCATATAACTGTATCATGTGACAGTCATCAGGCTCATATACATATACACTGTGTACTCTTGCACATACTCAGTAGTAGCTGGTGCCTCAGTAATTGTGCATATAACTGTATCATGTGACAGTCATCAGGCTCATATACATATACACTTTGTACTCTTGCACATGCTCAGTAGTAGCTGGTGCCTCAGTAAGTGTGCATATAACGGTATCATGTGACAGCCATCAGACTCATATACATATACACTGTGTACTCTTGCACATGCTCAGTAGTAACTGGTGCCTCAGTAAGTGTGCATATAACTGTATCATGTGACAGTCATAAGACTCATATACATATACACTGTGTACTCTTGCACATGCTAAGTAGTAGCTGGTGCCTCAGTAAGTGTGCATATAACTGTATCATGTGACAGACATCCGACTCATATACATATACACTGTGTACTCTTGCACATGCTCAGTAGTAGCTGGTGCCTCAGTAGGTGTGCATATAACTGTATCATGTGACAGCCATCCGACTCATATACATATACACTGTGTACCCTTGTACATGCTCAGTAGTAGATGGTGTCTCAGTAAGTGTGCATATAACTGTATCATGTGACAGCCATCAGACTCATGTACATATACACTGTGTACTCTTGCACATGCTCAGTAGTAGCTGGTGCCTCAGTAAGTGTGCATATAACTGTATTATGTGACAGCCATCAGACTCATATACATATACACTGTGTAGTCTTGCACATGCTCAGTAGTAGCTGGTGCACCAGTAAGTGTGCATATAACTGTATCATGTGACAGTCATCAGACTCATATACATATACACTGTGTACTCTTGCACATGCTCAGTAGTAGCTGGTGCCTCAGTAAGTGTGCATATAACTGTATTATATGACAGCCATCAGACTCATATACATATACACTGTGTACTCTTGCACATGCTCAGTAGTACCTGGTGCACCAGTAAGTGTGCATATAACTGTATCATGTGACAGTCATCAGACTCATATACATATACACTGTGTACTCTTGCACATGCTCAGTAGTAGCTGGTGCCTCAGTAAGTGTGCATATAACTGTATCATGTGACAGCCATCAGACTCATATACATATACACGGTGTACTCTTGCACATGCTCAGTAGTAGCTGGTGCCTCAGTAAGTGTGCATATAACTGTATCATGTGACAGTCATCAGACTCATATACATATACACTGTGTACTCTTGCACATGCTCAGTAGTAGCTGATGCCTCAGTAAGTGTGCATATAACTGTATCATGTGACAGCCATCAGACTCATATACATATACACTGTGTACTCTTGCACATGCTCAGTAGTAGCTGATGCCTCAGTAAGTGTGCATATAACTGAATCATGTGACAGACATCAGACTCATATACATATACACTGTGTACTCTTGCACATGCTCAGTAGTAACTGGTGCCTCAGTAAGTGTGCATATAACTGTATCATGTGACAGACATCAGACCCATATACATATACACTGTGTACTCTTGCACATGCTCAGTAGTAGCTGGTGCCTCAGTAAGTGTGCATATAACTGTATCATGTGACAGCCATCAGACCCATATACATAAAAAACTGTGTACTCTTGCACATGCTCAGTAGTAGCTGGTGCCTCAGTAAGTGTGCATATAACTGTATCATGTGACAGCCATCAGACCCATATACATATACACTGTGTACTCTTGCACATGCTCAGTAGTAGCTGGTGCCTCAGTAAGTGTGCATATAACTGTATCACGTGACAGCCATCAGACCCATATACATAAGTACTGTGTACTATTGCACATGCTCAGTAGTAGCTGGTGCCTCAATAAGTCTGCATATAACTGTATCATGTGACAGTCATCAGACTCATATACATAAGTACTGTGTACTCTTGCACATGCTTAGTAGTAGCTGGTGCCTCAGTAAGTGTGCATATAACTGTATCATGTGACAGTCATCAGACTCATATACATATACACTGTGTACTCTTGCACATGCTAAGTAGTAGCTGATGCCTCAGTAAGTGTGCATATAACTGTATCATGTGACAGCCATCAGACTCATATACATATACACTGTGTACTCCTGCACATGCTAAGTAGTATCTGGTGCCTCAGTAAGTGTGCATATAACTGTATCATGTGACAGCCATCAGACTCATATACATATACACTGTGTACTCCTGCACATGCTCAGTAGTAGCTGGTGTCTCAGTAAGTGTGCACATAACTGCATCATGTGACAGTCATCAGACTCATATACATATACACTGTGTACTCTTGCACATGCTCAGTAGTAGCTGGTGTCTCAGTAAGTGTGCATATAACTGTATCATGTGACAGTCATCAGACTCATATACATATACACTGTGTACTCTTGCACATGCTCAGTAGTAGCTGGTGTCTCAGTAAGTGTGCATATAACTGTATCATGTGACAGTCATCAGACTCATATACATATACACTGTGTACTCTTGCACATGCTCAGTAGTAGCTGGTGCCTCAGTAAGTGTGCATATAACTGTATCATGTGACAGCCATCAGACCCATATACATATACACTGTGTACTCTTGCACATGCTCAGTAGTAGCTGGTGCCTCAATAAGTGTGCATATAACTGTATCATGTGACAGCCATCAGACCCATATACATATACACTGTGTACTCTTGCACATGCTCAGTAGCTGGTGCCTCAGTAAGTGTGCATATAACGGTATCATGTGACAGTCATCAGACTCATATACATATACACTGTGTACTCTTGCACATAGTAGTAGCTGGTGCCTCAGTAAGCGTGCATATAACTGTATCATGTGACAGTCATCAGGCTCATATACATATACACTGTGTACTCTTGCACATACTCAGTAGTAGCTGGTGCCTCAGTAAGTGTGCATATAACTGTATCATGTGACAGTCATCAGGCTCATATACATATACACTGTGTACTCTTGCACATGCTCAGTAGTAGCTGGTGCCTCAGTAAGTGTGCATATAACGGTATCATGTGACAGCCATCAGACTCATATACATATACACTGTGTACTCTTGCACATGCTCAGTAGTAACTGGTGCCTCAGTAAGTGTGCATATAACTGTATCATGTGACAGTCATAAGACTCATATACATATACACTGTGTACTCTTGCACATGCTAAGTAGTAGCTGGTGCCTCAGTAAGTGTGCATATAACTGTATCATGTGACAGACATCCGACTCATATACATATACACTGTGTACTCTTGCACATGCTCAGTAGTAGCTGGTGCCTCAGTAGCTGTGCATATAACTGTATCATGTGACAGCCATCAGACTCATATACATATACACTGTGTACCCTTGTACATGCTCAGTAGTAGATGGTGTCTCAGTAAGTGTGCATATAACTGTATCATGTGACAGCCATCAGACTCATGTACATATACACTGTGTACTCTTGCACATGCTCAGTAGTAGCTGGTGCCTCAGTAAGTGTGCATATAACTGTATTATGTGACAGCCATCAGACTCATATACATATACACTGTGTACTCTTGCACATGCTCAGTAGTAGCTGGTGCCTCAGTAAGTGTGCATATAACTGTATTATGTGACAGCCATCAGACTCATATACATATACACTGTGTACTCTTGCACATGCTCAGTAGTACCTGGTGCACCAGTAAGTGTGCATATAACTGTATCATGTGACAGTCATCAGACTCATATACATATACACTGTGTACTCTTGCACATGCTCAGTAGTAGCTGGTGCCTCAGTAAGTGTGCATATAACTGTATCATGTGACAGCCATCAGACTCATATACATATACACGGTGTACTCTTGCACATGCTCAGTAGTAGCTGGTGCCTTAGTAAGTGTGCATATAACTGTATCATGTGACAGTCATCAGACTCATATACATATACACTGTGTACTCTTGCACATGCTCAGTAGTAGCTGATGCCTCAGTAAGTGTGCATATAACTGTATCATGTGACAGACATCAGACTCATATACATATACACTGTGTACTCTTGCACATGCTCAGTAGTAGCTGATGCCTCAGTAAGTGTGCATATAACTGTATCATGTGACAGACATCAGACTCATATACATATACACTGTGTACTCTTGCACATGCTCAGTAGTAACTGGTGCCTCAGTAAGTGTGCATATAACTGTATCATGTGACAGACATCAGACCCATATACATATACACTGTGTACTCTTGCACATGCTCAGTAGTAGCTGGTGCCTCAGTAAGTGTGCATATAACTGTATCATGTGACAGCCATCAGACCCATATACATATACACTGTGTACTCTTGCACATTCTCAGTAGTAGCTGGTGCCTCAGTAAGTGTGCATATAACTGTATCATGTGACAGCCATCAGACCCATATACATATACACTGTGTACTCTTGCACATGCTCAGTAGTAGCTGGTGCCTCAGTAAGTGTGCATATAACTGTATCACGTGACAGCCATCAGACCCATATACATAAGTACTGTGTACTATTGCACATGCTCAGTAGTAGCTGGTGCCTCAATAAGTCTGCATATAACTGTATCATGTGACAGTCATCAGACTCATATACATAAGTACTGTGTACTCTTGCACATGCTCAGTAGTAGCTGGTGCCTCAGTAAGTGTGCATATAACTGTATCATGTGACAGTCATCAGACTCATATACATATACACTGTGTACTCTTGCACATGCTAAGTAGTAGCTGGTGCCTCAGTAAGTGTGCATATAACTGTATCATGTGACAGCCATCAGACTCATATACATATACAATGTGTACTCCTGCACATGCTAAGTAGTATCTGGTGCCTCAGTAAGTGTGCATATAACTGTATCATGTGACAGCCATCAGACTCATATACATATACACTGTGTACTCCTGCACATGCTCAGTAGTAGCTGGTGTCTCAGTAAGTGTGCATATAACTGTATCATGTGACAGTCATCAGACTCATATACATATACACTGTGTACTCTTGCACATGCTCAGTAGTAGCTGGTGTCTCAGTAAGTGTGCATATAACTGTATCATGTGACAGTCATCAGACTCATATACATATACACTGTGTACTCTTGCACATGCTCAGTAGTAGCTGGTGTCTCAGTAAGTGTGCATATAACTGTATCATGTGACAGTCATCAGACTCATATACATATACACTGTGTACTCTTGCACATGCTCAGTAGTAGCTGGTGCCTCAGTAAGTGTGCATATAACTGTATCATGTGACAGACATCAGACCCATATACATATACACTGTGTACTCTTGCACATGCTCAGTAGTAGCTGGTGCCTCAATAAGTGTGCATATAACTGTATCATGTGACAGTCATCAGACTCATATACATATACACTGTTTACTCTTGCACATGCTAAGTAGTATCTGGTGCCTCAGTAAGTGTGCATATAACTGTATCATGTGACAGACATCAGACTCGTATACATATACACTGTGTACTCTTGCACATGCTCAATAGTAGCTGGTGCCTCAATAAGTGTGCATATAACTGTATCATGTGACAGCCATCAGACCCATATACATATACACTGTGTACTCTTGCACATGCTAAGTAGTATCTGGTGCCTCAGTAAGTGTGCATATAACTGTATCATGTGACAGACATCAGACTCGTATACATATACACTGTGTACTCTTGCACATGCTCAGTAGTAGATGGTGTCTCAGTAAGTGTGCATATAACTGTATCATGTGACAGCCATCAGACTCATGTACATATACACTGTGTACTCTTGCACATGCTCAGTAGTAGCTGGTGCCTCAGTAAGTGTGCATATAACTGTATCATGTGACAGCCATCAGACTCATATACATATACACTGTGTACTCTTGCACATGCTCAGTAGTAGCTGGTGCCTCAATAAGTGTGCATATAACTGTATCATGTGACAGACATCAGACTCGTATAGATATACACTGTGTACTCTTGCACATGCTCAATAGTAGCTGGTGCCTCAATAAGTGTGCACATAACTGTATCATGTGACAGCCATCAGTCTCATATACATATACACTGTGTACTCTTGCACATGCTCAATAGTAGCTGGTGCCTCAATAAGTGTGCATATAAAACGACTGTGAACTATTTTATAATAGAAGTAAATTGGCAAGTTGTATGTGGTGTCTGAATCATTAAAGTTTAATTTTGACTTAGTTTTCCTTCAAGTGGATTGGGAGGAGTTTGAGCACTGAAAAAGTATAGCAGCAAACAAGGTGTTAATCTGTTCTAATAATGTTCAGTTTCTGCTGATATGTTATAATTCCAGTTTGTTTTCTGCCCCTTTAAGATAGCGTGACATCACTATCTGAGCTCCATCTGAGCTGCCTGTCTTTTCTATTATGTAACCAAACTCTCACTCGAGATTTATGTCCTCAGACTTAAGTCGCTGCTATTTTATTCAGGATTTCTACTAGACATATCCATCACCCATCATATATCATTCATGTAAAAAAATCCACTTTTACTTAAAAAAGTGTTTCATTTCCCAACGGAACTGTATAATACATAACGAAACCCTTATTTAACCAAATGCATGCCTACACGTGCACACAGCGTCACACGTGAACATAACGGCACACTCACATGCACACAGCAGCACACATGCCCACAATAGCACACACACGCGCTTCGGTATACACACACAAATGCACACAGCACCACACATACACAAATCCACACAGAAGTATACACGTACACATGCACACATCGGCACATGTGAACACAACGGCACACTCACATGCACACCACGCACACACACACATCGGTATACACACAAAAATGCACACAGCGGCACACACACATCCACACAGCAGCATACACGCACACCACGGCATACAAAGACACATGCACAAAGTGGCACACGTGCGCACAGAAGCATACACGCACACCACGGCATACAAAGACACATGCACAAAGAGGCACACACACACGTGCGCACAGAAGCATACACGCACACCACAAAGAGGCACACAAAAGTGCGCACAGCAGCATAGACGCACACCACGGCATACAAAGACACGTGCACAAAGTGGCACACAAACGTGCGCACAGCAGCATAGACGCACACCACGGCATACAAAGACACGTGCACAAAGTGGCACACACACATTGGATGGATACATTGAAAACGTTTGTCATATCTCTGCATATGTGAGATCTAAGACATTCAGGGAAATTGCAGCCAGATATGTAGGACCTGATAACCAAGAATGCGCCAAGGAGAAAAATCATTGGTGTCTTTTTTTGAACATTAAGTTGTAATGTATATCTCAGTCAGAGCCTGCACAGTGGCATAAACAGATCTCAAGCTAGAATTTGCCTTTCTAAAATGATTTGACTTCATACTACTGATGAGACGTCTTAGATAATCTCACCAGAGTGGAGAGCTTTAGACAAATGGGCCTCTAGTCTTATTCTAAAGAACCTTTGTATACGTTTCTGGACTTCTGAGACGCATATAGTTTTGTGACCAAATGGCACATTAGAGCTGACAATTAATCTTGCTAAAACATTCTTTGCTTGAAGTTTAATCATGGTTGATTAACATAATTTGTAATTGTGTTTACCAGTCCAGCTAATTTAAGTCCTGTTCAAGGAGACTTCACAGCTACAATATTTTAGATGTCTCATCGAAAATAAAAAACAATAAAAATATAGTCCATCCTATTCTGCTACATAACACAATAAAATATGCTATTGTATATAGTAGGTAGAGTTTAACGCACACTGCTTAATTGTGTAATTATGCAGGTTTTTACAGAGGTACATAAAGGGTCGTAGACTTTGACCAGACCAGTTTATAAAGTAGTTAGTAAGTAAATAATCCAAAGGACATCATGCCAAGGAAAGTCAAGCCAAGTATCATACACGCCATCTGAAACGTGGCCAGTTTCACTCATTTGTTTTAACTAAAATGTATAAATAAATAACATAAAAAAACAAAATCACATGTATGCCAGGCCTCGGAAATAAACATTTGAAGACTCTAGTTTGTTTCAAATTATATATATATATATATATATATATATATATATATATATATATATATATATATATATATATATATATATATATATATATATATGCATGTATGTATGTATGTATGTATATATGTATATATGAATATGAGTATGTATGTATGTATGTATGTATATATGTATGGATATACAGTATGTATGTATGCATGTATGTATATATATATATATATATATATATTAAAAAAAAACAGTTCCTCGTAAAAATGTTTCCAAACTTATCAAAATAACCCCCCCCAAAAAAAACCCTAGCCTACACTAAACTGCCAATGGCCCTTAAAAATGCCTTTTGCTGGGCATTGCCCCAAGAAATCAGCTCTTTTACCTGTAAAAATAAATAAAAACAACCCCCCAACAGTAAAATCCACCACCCACACAACCAGACCCCCCAAATAAAACCCTATCTAAATAAACTTAAGCTGAAAAGGGCATTTGGATAGGCATTGCCCTTAAAAGGGAATTTAGCTCTTTTACATTGCCCAAAACCCTAAGCTAAAAACAAAACCCACCCAGTAAACCCTTAAAAAAAAACTAACACTAACCCCGACTTACAGTTTTTGAAGACCGGACATCCTTCCTCATCCAGGCGGCAGAAGTCCTCATCGAAGCCGGCAGAAGTCTTTATCCAAGCGGGCAGAAGTCCTCCTCGAAGCCGGCAGAAGTCTTTATCCAAGCAGACAGAAGTCTTCATCCAAACGGCATCTTCTATCTTCATCCATCCGGCACGGAGCGGGTCCATTTTCAAGACATACGGTACGGAGCATCCTCTTCTTACGATGGTTGCTGAAGAATGAAGTTTCCTTTAAATTACGTCATCCAAGATGGCGTCCCTTACATTCCGATTGGCTGATAGAATTCTATCAGCCAATAGGAATTAAGGGGGGAAAATCCTATTTGCTGTTGCAATTAGCCAAAAGGATTGAGCTTTCATCCTATTGGCTGATACAATCAGCCAATAGGATTGAGCTTACATTCAATTGGCTATTTCAATTCTATTGGCTATTCCACTGGCTAAAAATATATCACGGTGGATGGAGTGAGCCATCTGCCCATATCACACATTAAAAACATATAAAAAACATTAACTTCTCATCGAGAAACTAACCTCTCATATGTCCCACTAGATTTATCTATAATGAGGAGCATGCGGTAGCTATTAGAGCAGACGGGGGATAAGACCCCTATATACGAGTGAAAGTATAGGTATCAGGTTAGAAACTGACCCACAAAGGAGTGCAAGGGGGTATATACTCTCACCAACTCCGTATAACCATCAAGCATGAGAGCCGTCTAACCCAAAACCTTCCCGTAAATTAAATGCCTAGCTAAGCCCCTATATGCCAGACATATCCACACACCTCCTTCTGATGATTAACTAGCACAACAAAACATTACCGCAATTTGATTGGCAGTTACAATCATATGACAGTCTGGACACACCTCCCCTCTGATTGGCTAAGCACTCTTCAAATAGGTGGCGATGAGGGTGATCGGCGCCTTTGACACAGCAGTGGCAAAATGCGTGTCAGGCGTCCGCACTGCCTCTCTATACCCAGGTAGTGTAAATTTGTTGGCCTTAATTGACATATAGGGGCTTAGCTAGGCATTTGATTTACGGGAAGGTTTGGTGATAGTATATACCCCCTTGCACTCCTTTGTGGGTCCGTCTCTAACCTGATACCTATACTTTCATTCATAGATACAGGTCTTATACCCAGCCTGCTCTAATAGCTACTGCAAGCTCCTCATTATAGATAAATCTAGCTGGACGCTGGACATATGAGACGTTAGTTTCTCGATGAGACGTTTATGTTTTTTATATGTTTTTTATTTGTGTTATGGTCAGATGGCTCACTCCATCCACCGTGATATATTTTTATAAATGATTTACTAATAAAGGTTATATTTTATTTATACCCAGCCCTCATCCACAGTAATCTGCTAATAATCTAAACTCAGGAATAAGTGTGCTAATAATGCTTCTATCTCTCTCTGCTTGTCTCTAATCCAACCTCCCAGGACGATGTTTCCAGAAATAAACCTCTTATGATCAGTTCTTCAGCTAGATATATTAAATTGTAATATTTTTTGTGTTTGTTTAGGTCTTCTCAGTTTCTGTTAACTAGATGGGTAATTTATGTAGAGGGGCACCATGTGTGTTGTATATGAGGAAATGTAGAGGAACGTTGACCTCAAATACTTTACTCTTACATCATGAAATATTCCCAGTTTCAAATCCCTCCCTAGCTCAGGCACAAATAATAAAATACAGAAGTTGTAAAATAGAAAAGCAGTGGAATTGTACTGTAGCCCTCAACTCTTCACGCTAATTCAGCAAGCAAATAAAAAAACAGCAACTGTGTTTTAGTTTGAAGTATGGAACTGATTATTTGAAGCAAACATTTAAAATGGCATGCAACTTTTATAGCCTTAAAATTGGATGAATATTTTTAGTATTCCTCCAACACAGAACTTTACCTGGCACACCATGGACTTACGATGAACAAATACCATGTTTCCACAATTGAAGTTTATTGGGAACAGAGGCTACATTATATATTCTCTCACTTTCTGCACAGCCAGACAAGATAAAGAGTCCAGCGTTAGTGTTCTCGGTGGCGCTATAAATTCTATGCAACAGAAGGCGCTGGTAGAGTTGACTCAGGTAGATAACCTCATTGTAACATTGTTATCAAATGTTTTCTATTGTAAATATCAACACCGAGTTAAGAATCAAGAAAGTTATTTTTTAGCACTCGAAGCAAGTGAATGCTTCAATTCTAAAACAGCTTAATAATCTGATGTTCCTATTCACTGAAATGTCATTAATTGGCAATCAACATACAAACATGAATCTGAGTATACAAAGACAGACAGAGCTTTCATGTTGAGGAAGACTGAGGAACCGAACAATAAGCGTTCAAGGATGAAGAAGCACAGACAAGCTGTGGGATGCAAAAAACATTAAGGGATGCGGCCTGAAAATCTTTCTGAAATGTACAAATGGAAGATGAGGCGTAATGTTCGGTTCATGGCAGACAATTATGGAGCAACATTAAGAGCCAGAGAACAGACATGAGTAGGAAAAATCTACTTTTAGTTCATAAGAGGAGAGGATAAAAGTCGAAGCTTTTTGGAATAAGGAAAGATTTTGAGCTGAAAGGAAAAACCTAAAAGCTCAGAGATACCAAAGCCTTGACATTCACACAGCACGTCGTGTCATTTCATGTCCAAGCCTTTTAGGATTCTTATTACAGCCCTTTTGGGAATAGCAGCTGTAACTTTATCTAATCTTCTCCCAATACCCTGTAAGAGTATTTACTTATTGCTGCAGCCTGATCACATTTTATGGGTTTTAGGGGTAATATAAAACAATGAGCCAGTGCCAAAAATACACTAATATACATATTTACTCAAAGCAACCTATGTGGTTAATTATCTTCCAATCGGTCAGATAATTAGATATTTTATTTATGCATAGGTCAATAAAACTTGCTTAACTGAATACAGGAAGGTTTTCCATTTTGTTATATATATCACAACAGTTCCCCAAACCAGTGGCAGGATTTGCCATCAGTTAATGCGGCACATTTACTGAACAACATTATAACAGATAATAAATCCGGCTGTTTGACGTTTCTACCACATGTAAACAGTTTCTACCACACATATAAAATACCTATGAATATTTTTGGATGCACAAAAGGTAATGGATTGTTCTGACGTAAAAATAACATTCTCTAATGTGCCTAAACATGTATGGGAGATTACATATGTGGAGCAAGCTTCAGCGCAACTGCTGAAACCCGTGCCGCCCGTAATTACATAAACCCCGCCGGCAGTTCATAAAGTGCTGTAAGTCGGATTAACTAGTGATGTCCAGAAATAAGCGTAAATACAAATTTCTGGAGTCGCCAGTAAAATCTCCCATAAAAGCCTAACCCGCCTCCCAAAAATAAACCCGACACGTAAACCCCCTATATCCGCCATCAAACCCACATCGGAACTAATAATAAAAGTATTAACCCCGAAACTGACAACCCCCCACAAGGCAATATGCCTAATTAAACTATTAACCTCTAATCCGCCATTCACACACATCGCAATCTACCTAATAAAAGTATTAACCCCTAAATCCGCCAACCCCAACATTGCAAACTACCTCTAATCCGCCATTCACCCACATCGCAAAGTCCCTATTAAAACTATTAACCCCTAATCCGCGATTAACCCACATAGCAACAATCCTTATTAATCTATTAACCCCTAATCCGCCAAACCCACACAACGCAATAATCCTAATAAAACTATTAACCCTAATCCACCAAACTCCCACAACACAAATAAATAATTAAATTATTAAGACCCCTAACCTAACACCCCCTAAATTAGCCCCAATTACCTAAATTAAAATTTACTAATTTACAAACAATTCAAATAAAAAAGCTAACATTACTTTAAAAAAAAAAGATTAAATTAATCTAAGATTACAAAAAATAAAAAAGTCTAACATTACGTAAAATAATAAACCAAATTATCAAAAATAAAAAAATGAAGCCTATGAAAATAACCCCCCAAAAATAACCCCCCTAATCTAATACTAAACTACCAATAGCCCTTAAAATGGCCTTTTGTAGGCATTGCCCTAAGTTTAACAGTTAAGCTTAAAAAATACTAAGTCCCACCCATCTAACAGTAAAACCCCCCACCCACCAAACGCCTCAAAATAAAAAAAACTAACACAAAAACACATTCAGCTCTTTTAAGAGTGCCCAATAAATACCTAATCTAAAAAAAAAAAAAAAAGCCTAAATCTAACCCCCCAAATAGGTACTCACTGTTCCTGAAGTCCGGCGGAGAAAGTCCTGTTCCAGGCGGTAACGCCTTCTTCAAAGCGGCTGACATCTTCTTCCAAATGGGACCTCTTCCTTCTTCATTGCGGACCAAGCCGGAGCGGAGATGAGCGTGGAGTAGTTTAGGATTTTTTAGTGTTTTTTTTATTTTGGGGGGTTTGGTGGGTGGTGGGTTTTATTGTTAGAGGGGGGGACTTAGTATTTTTTTAGGAAAAGAGCTGTTTAACTTAGGGCAATGCCCTACAAAAGGCCCTTTTAAGCGCTATTGGTAGTTTAGTATTAGATTAGGGGTTATTTTTATTTTGAGGGGGCTTTTTTATTTTCTTAGGGAATAGGTTTAATTTTTTTATTTTTGATAATTTGGTTTATTATTTTATGTAATGTTAGACTTTTTTAGTTTTTGTAACCTTAGATTAATCTAATTTTAGTTTTTTTTTTATCTCAGTACAGCAACCTATTACTGCTTGAGGACATCCGGCCCGTGGAGATTCTCTAAAATAAATATTGTGTTACGTGGTAACATACTTATGTTCAAAATATGATGCCAAATATAATATATATATCAGTGTAATAAGATTTACAGGTTGTTTTCATATATCTGTTTGGAACAAAGACAAATGTAATACACATTTTTTTTTCAAGCAGAAATTGGACTAACTCACACAAGCATTTGGAAGTTATCACCGACCAATACAATGTTTTCATAGAAAAAAAAAAGATGATAGTATCTGATTAATAAAACATGTTTTTTTAACAGAACATTTAATGGGAGAATTATCTTGTTAATGTAAGTGCTAGAGCTAACCTGAGAGATGGGCCCCTTCCTTAGACACATCTACTGGCACAAATACAATATCTGTCTTCTTGCTAAAATATGCATCAGCAAGCAGTTTTAAGATGTCCAGGAAGACCAGTATTGTCTGACTGCCAGACACTGACCTGCAGAAGATACTTAATCCCATATGACCTCATACAGACATAAAACTACAGCTACATCAGCAGAGCAAGCGCCTAGGGGCAGAGCAATTTATACAATGCAGAACAGGCTCCTAAACGCAGAGTAATCCCCTAGAAGTGGAGATAACTCCTAGGCTCAAAGCAAAATCTATAAGCAAAGCAAATGTTTACAGGCAGACAATCTACACTAAGCAGACATTACCTAAAAGGCAGAACAAATGTCTAGAGGCGCAGAGCTAACAGAGTGAAAGGAAACTCCATTAGCAGAGCATGTTTAGGTACAGAGCGATCTACCTAAGTAGCGCAGGCACCAACTACAGCAAGGTAAAGTAATCAGAGCAAACACAGTCAAAATAAAAATCTATCAGCAACGCAGTTTTTACAGGCAGAACATTCTGCTAAAAGTCATCAGAGTTAAATATCCAGGGCAGAGCAAGCTCTTCCATCTAGATCATAGTCAATCAGTAGAGCAAGCTCCTGAAAACAGAAGAAGGTCCATTAGTAAAGCAAGCTCCTTCAGGAAGAACAAAGTCCATCAGTAGACCAAGCTCCTAAAAACAGAAGGCCCATCAGTAAAGCAAGCTCCTTCAGGAAGAGCACAGTCCATCAGTAAAGCAAGCTCCTTCAGGAAGAGCACAGTCCATCAGTAAACCAAACTCCTTCAGGAAGAGCACAGTCCATCAGTAAACCAAGCTCCTTCAGGAATAACACAGTCCATCAGTAGACCAAGCTCCTAAAAACAGAAGAAGGCCCATCATTCAAGCAAGCTCCTTCAGGAAGAGCACAGTCCATCAGTAAACCAAGCTCCTTCAGGAAGAGCACAGTCCATCAGTAAAGCAAGCTCCTTCAGGAAGAGCACAGTCCATCAGTAAAGCAAGCTCCTTCAGGAAGAGCACAGTCCATCAGTAAAGCAAGCTCCTTCAGGAAGAGCACAGTCCATCAATAGACCAAGCTCCTAAAAAGACAGCATAATCCATCAGCAGAGTATGCTCCTTCATCCAGAGTATAGTTAAAAAAATTGAACAAGCTTCTAAAGGTAGTGTAAGCCTACAAGTAGAGCAATCCCCTAGTGTCTGAAAATTAGAGGTGG
This sequence comes from Bombina bombina, assembly GCF_027579735.1. Taxonomy (NCBI): domain Eukaryota; kingdom Metazoa; phylum Chordata; class Amphibia; order Anura; family Bombinatoridae; genus Bombina; species Bombina bombina. The sequence continues at coordinate 27,668,053 of NC_069500.1, read as the reverse complement.
TAAACACAGGGACTGAAAGAATTAAAAAATACTTGTGACATGCATAAGGCTATCCTAAGAAAACAGTAACATGTAATATGGGTAGACTTCATGGGCCTTTTGGTTCTTATATACCGTCAATCTACAGGCAGAGCAAGCTAATATAGTCTGATAATTCCCCTTAGCCTACAGACAGAGCAAGCTAATATAGTCTGATAATTCCCCTTAGCCTACATGCAGAGCAAGCTAATAGAATCTGATAACGTCCCTAACCTACAAGCAGAGTAAGCTCCTATAGTCTGATAACATCCCTAGCCTACAAGCAGAGCAAGCTAATAGAATCTGATAATGTCCCTAGCCTACATGCAGAGCAAGCTAATATAATCTGATAACGTCCCTAGCCTACAGGCAGAGCAAGCTAACAGAATCTGATAACGTCCCTAGCCTACAGGCAGAGCAAGCTAACAGAATCTGATAATGTCCCTAGCCTACAGGCAGAGCAAGCTAATAGAATCTGATAACGTCCCTAGCCTACAGACAGACCAAGCTAATAGAATCTGATAACGTCCCTAGCCTACAAGCAGAGCAAGCTAACAGAATCTGATAACGTCCCAAGCCTACAGGCAGAGCAAGCTAATAGAATCTGATAACGTCCCTAGCCTACAGGCAGAGCAAGCTAATAGAATCTGATAACGTCTCTAGCCTACATGCAGAGCAAGCTAATATAATATGATAACGTCCCTAGCCTACAGGCAGAGCAAGCTAACAGAATCTGATTACGTCCCTAGCCTACAGGCAGAGCAAGCTAACAGAATCTGATTACGTCCCTAGTCTACAGGCAGAGCAAGCTAACAGAATCTGATAACATCCCTAGCCTACAGGCAGAGCAAGCTAATAGAATCTGATAACGTCCCTAGCCTACAGGCAGAGCAAGCTAATAGAATCTGATAACGTCCCTAGCCTACAGGCAGAGCAAGCTAATAGAATTTGATAACGTCCCTAGCCTACAGGCAGAGCAAGCTAATAGAATCTGATAACGTCTCTAGCCTACAAGCAGAGCAAGCTAACAGATGATAACGTCCCTAGCCTACAGGCAGAGCAAGCTAACAGAATCTGATAACTTCCCTAGCCTACAGGCAGAGCAAGCTAATAGAATCTGATAACGTCCCTAGCCTACAGGCAGAGCAAGCTAATAGAATCTGATAATGTCCCTAGCCTACAGACAGAGCAAGCTAATAGAATCTGATAACGTCCCTAGCCTACAAGCAGAGCAAGCTAATAGAATCTGATAACGTCCCAAGCCTACAGGCAGAGCAAGCTAATAGAATCTGATAACGTCCCTAGCCTACAGGCAGAGCAAGCTAATAGAATCTGATAACGTCCCTAGCCTACAGGCAGAGCAAGCTAATAGAATCTGATAACGTCTCTAGCCTACATGTAGAGCAAGCTAATATAATCTGATAACGTCCCTAGCCTACAGGCAGAGCAAGCTAACAGAATCTGATAACGTCCCTAGCGTCCCTAGCCTACAAGCAGAGTAAGCTCCTAGAGTCTGATAACATCCCTAGCCTACAGGCAGAGCAAGCTAATAGAATCTGATAACGTCAATAGCCTACATGCAGAGCAAGCTAATAGAATCTGATAACGTCCCTAGCCTACAGGCAGAGCAAGCTAACAGAATCTGATAACGTCCCTAGCCTACAGGCAGAGCAAGCTAACAGAATCTGATAACGTCCCTAGCCTACAGGCAGAGCAAGCTAATAGAATCTGATAACGTCCCTAGCCTACAGACAGACCAAGCTAATAGAATCTGATAACGTCCCTAGCCTACAAGCAGAGCAAGCTAACAGAATCTGATAACGTCCCAAGCCTACAGGCAGAGCAAGCTAATAGAATCTGATAACGTCCCTAGCCTACAGGCAGAGCCAGCTAATAGAATCTGATAACGTCTCTAGCCTACATGCAGAGCAAGCTAATATAATATGATAACGTCCCTAGCCTACAGGCAGAGCAAGCTAACAGAATCTGATTACGTCCCTAGCCTACAGGCAGAGCAAGCTAACAGAATCTGATAACATCCCTAGCCTACAGGCAGAGCAAGCTAATAGAATCTGATAACGTCCCTAGCCTACAGGCAGAGCAAGCTAATAGAATCTGATAACGTCCCTAGCCTACAGGCAGAGCAAGCTAATAGAATTTGATAACGTCCCTAGCCTACAGGCAGAGCAAGCTAATAGAATCTGATAACGTCTCTAGCCTACAAGCAGAGCAAGCTAACAGAATCTGATAACGTCCCTAGCCTACAAGCAGAGCAAGCTAACAGAATCTGATAACGTCCCAAGCCTACAGGCAGAGCCAGCTAATAGAATCTGATAACGTCCCTAGCCTACAGGCAGAGCAAGCTAATAGAATCTGATAACGTCCCTAGCCTACAGGCAGAGCAAGCTAATAGAATCTGATAACGTCCCTAGCCTACAGGCAGAGCAAGCTAATAGAATCTGATAACGTCTCTAGCCTACATGCAGAGCAAGCTAATATAATATGATAACGTCCCTAGCCTACATGCAGAGCAAGCTAATATAATATGATAACGTCCCTAGCCTACAGGCAGAGCAAGCTAACAGAATCTGATTACGTCCCTAGTCTACAGGCAGAGCAAGCTAACAGAATCTGATAACATCCCTAGCCTACAGGCAGAGCAAGCTAATAGAATCTGATAACGTCCCTAGCCTACAGGCAGAGCAAGCTAATAGAATTTGATAACGTCCCTAGCCTACAGGCAGAGCAAGCTAATATAATCTGATAACGTCTCTAGCCTACAAGCAGAGCAAGCTAACAGAATCTGATAACGTCCCTAGCCTACAGGCAGAGCAAGCTAACAGAATCTGATAACTTCCCTAGCCTACAGGCAGAGCAAGCTAATAGAATCTGATAACGTCCCTAGCCTACAGGCAGAGCAAGCTAATAGAATCTGATAACGTCCCTAGCCTACAGACAGAGCAAGCTAATAGAATCTGATAACGTCCCTAGCCTACAAGCAGAGCAAGCTAATAGAATCTGATAACGTCCCTAGCCTACAGGCAGAGCAAGCTAATAGAATCTGATAACGTCCCTAGCCTACAGGCAGAGCAAGCTAATAGAATCTGATAACGTCCCTAGCCTACAGGCAGAGCAAGCTAATAGAATCTGATAACGTCTCTAGCATACATGTAGAGCAAGCTAATATAATCTGATAACGTCCCTAGCCTACAGGCAGAGCAAGCTAACAGAATCTGATAACGTCCCTAGCGTCCCTAGCCTACAAGCAGAGTAAGCTCCTAGAGTCTGATAACATCCCTAGCCTACAGGCAGAGCAAGCTAATAGAATCTGATAACGTCAATAGCCTACATGCAGAGCAAGCTAATAGAATCTGATAACGTCCCTAGCCTACAGGCAGAGCAAGCTAACAGAATCTGATAACATCCCTAGCCTACAGGCAGAGCAAGCTAACAGAATCTGATAACGTCCCTAGCCTACAGGCAGAGCAAGCTAATAGAATCTGATAACGTCCCTAGCCTACAGACAGACCAAGCTAATAGAATCTGATAACGTCCCTAGCCTACAAGCAGAGCAAGCTAACAGAATCTGATAACGTCCCAAGCCTACAGGCAGAGCAAGCTAATAGAATCTGATAACGTCCCTAGCCTACAGGCAGAGCCAGCTAACAGAATCTGATAACGTCTCTAGCCTACATGCAGAGCAAGCTAATATAATATGATAACGTCCCTAGCCTACAGGCAGAGCAAGCTAACAGAATCTGATTACGTCCCTAGCCTACAGGCAGAGCAAGCTAACAGAATCTGATAACATCCCTAGCCTACAGGCAGAGCAAGCTAATAGAATCTGATAACGTCCCTAGCCTACAGGCAGAGCAAGCTAATAGAATCTGATAACGTCCCTAGCCTACAGGCAGAGCAAGCTAATAGAATTTGATAACGTCCCTAGCCTACAGGCAGAGCAAGCTAATAGAATCTGATAACGTCTCTAGCCTACAAGCAGAGCAAGCTAACAGAATCTGATAACGTCCCTAGCCTACAAGCAGAGCAAGCTAACAGAATCTGATAACGTCCCAAGCCTACAGGCAGAGCCAGCTAATAGAATCTGATAACGTCCCTAGCCTACAGGCAGAGCAAGCTAATAGAATCTGATAACGTCCCTAGCCTACAGGCAGAGCAAGCTAATAGAATCTGATAACGTCCCTAGCCTACAGGCAGAGCAAGCTAATAGAATCTGATAACGTCTCTAGCCTACATGCAGAGCAAGCTAATATAATATGATAACGTCCCTAGCCTACATGCAGAGCAAGCTAATATAATATGATAACGTCCCTAGCCTACAGGCAGAGCAAGCTAACAGAATCTGATTACGTCCCTAGTCTACAGGCAGAGCAAGCTAACAGAATCTGATAACATCCCTAGCCTACAGGCAGAGCAAGCTAATAGAATCTGATAACGTCCCTAGCCTACAGGCAGAGCAAGCTAATAGAATCTGATAACGTCCCTAGCCTACAGGCAGAGCAAGCTAATATAATCTGATAACGTCTCTAGCCTACAAGCAGAGCAAGCTAACAGAATCTGATAACGTCCCTAGCCTACAGGCAGAGCAAGCTAACAGAATCTGATAACTTCCCTAGCCTACAGGCAGAGCAAGCTAATAGAATCTGATAACGTCCCTAGCCTACAGGCAGAGCAAGCTAATAGAATCTGATAACGTCCCTAGCCTACAGACAGAGCAAGCTAATAGAATCTGATAACGTCCCTAGCCTACAAGCAGAGCAAGCTAATAGAATCTGATAACGTCCCAAGCCTACAGGCAGAGCAAGCTAATAGAATCTGATAACGTCCCTAGCCTACAGGCAGAGCAAGCTAATAGAATCTGATAACGTCCCTAGCCTACAGGCAGAGCAAGCTAATAGAATCTGATAACGTCTCTAGCATACATGTAGAGCAAGCTAATATAATCTGATAACGTCCCTAGCCTACAGGCAGAGCAAGCTAACAGAATCTGATAACGTCCCTAGCGTCCCTAGCCTACAAGCAGAGTAAGCTCCTAGAGTCTGATAACATCCCTAGCCTACAGGCAGAGCAAGCTAATAGAATCTGATAACGTCAATAGCCTACATGCAGAGCAAGCTAATAGAATCTGATAACGTCCCTAGCCTACATGCAGAGTAAGCTCCTAGAGTCTGATAACATCCCTATTCTATAGGCAGAGCAAGCTAATAGAATCTGATAACGTCCCTAGCCTACACGCAGAGTAAGCTCCTAGAGTCTGATAACGTCCCTAGCCTACAAGCAGAGCAAGCTATTAGAATCTGATAACGTCCCTAGCCTACAGGCAGAGCAAGCTAATATAATCTAATAATGTCCCTAGCCTACAGGCAGAGAAAGCTAATAAAATCTGATAACGTCCCTAGCCTACAGGCAGAGCAAGCTAATAGAATCTGATAACGTCCCTAGCCTACAAGCAGAGTAAGCTCCTAGAGTCTGATAACATCCCTAGCCTACAGGCAGAGCAAGCTACTAGAATCTGATAACGTTCCTAGCCTACAAGCAAAGCAAGCTAATAGAATCTGATAACGTCTCTAGCCTACAGACAGAGCAAGCTAATAGAATCTGATAATTTCCCTTAGCCTACAGGCAGAGCAAACTAATATAGTCTGATAATTTCCCTAAGCCTACAGGCAAAACAAGCTAATATAGTCTTATAATTCCCCTTAGCTTACAGGCAGAGCAAACTAATATAGTCTGATAATTCCCCTTAGCCTACAGGCAGAGCAAGCTAATATAGTCTGATAATTCCCCTTAGCCTACAGTCAAAGCAAGCTAATAGAATCTGATAATTCCCCTTAGCCTACAGTCAAAGATAGCTAATAGAATCTGATAACATCCCTAGCCTACAGACAGAGCAAGCTAATATAGTCTGATAATTCCCCTTAGCCTACAGGCAGAGCAAGCTAATATAGTCTGATAATTCCCCTTAGCCTACAGGCATCCTATTGGAACAGCCAATAGGATGAGAGCTGCTCAAATCCTATTGGCTGATTGGAACAGCCAATAGGATTTTAGCAGCTCTAATCCTATTGGCTGATTGAATCTTTCAGCCGATAGGAATGCAAGGGACGCCATCTTGGATGACGTCACTTGCATTGAAGTTCCAGTTTACGGCGGCGGCCGTATGAAGAGGATGCTCCATGTCAGGTTGTCTTCAGGATGGACCCGCTCCACGCCAGATGGATGAAGATAGAAGATGCCGTTTGGATGAAGACTTCTTGCCGGCTGGATGGATCCTTCAAGCGGGACTTCAATAACTATAAGTGGATCGTCGGGGGTTAGTGTTAGGTTTATTTAAGGTTTTTTTGGTGGGTTTTATTTTTAGATTAGGGTCTGGGCATGTAAAACAGCTAAATGTCCTTTTAAGGGTAATGCCCATACAAATACCCTTTTCAGGGCAATGGGGAGCTTAGTTTCTTTTAGATAGTTATTTTATTTGGGGGGGTTGGTTGTGGGGTGGTTGGTTTTACTGTTGGGGGGTGTTTATTTTTTTTTACAGGTAAAAGAGCTGAATTCTTTTGGGCAATGCCCCACAAAAGGCCCTTATAAGGGCCATTGGTAGTTTATTGTAGGCTGGGGGGGGTTATTTGGGGGGGGGGCCTTTTTTATTTTGATAGGGCTATTAGATTAGGTGTAATTCTTTTTTATTTTTGATAATTTGTTTCTTATTTTTCGTAATTTAGTGGGGGTTTTTTTTGGTAATTTAGTTATTTTATTTTTTTGTAATTAGATACTTTTTGTAATTTTTAGAGTAGTCTTAGGATTTTTTTAATGTGTAGCTAAGTTTAATTTAATTGGTAGTTAGTTTAATTGTAGTTTAATAATTATCTTAGTTTAATTGTTAGTTTAAAATTAATTTATTTAATTTGACAGGTAAGTTTTAATTTAATATAGGGAAATTGTAATTTTAATATAAAGTTAGGGGTCGTTAGGTTTAGGGGTTAATAGTTTATTTTAGTATATTTCGTTGTGGGGGGCTTGCGGTTTAGGGGTTAATAGGTTTATTATAGTGGTGGTGTGGGCGGATGGCAGATTATGGGTTAATTATATTGAAATAGTGTTTGCGATGCGGGAGGACACAGTTTAGGGGTTATTATAGTGGCAACTATGTTGGGGGGCAGCGGAATAGGGGTTAATACATTTTAATAGTGACGGCGTTGTCCGGAGCAGCAGATTAGGGGTTAATTAATTTGTTATAGTGTTTGTGATGCGGGAAGACCTCGGTTTAGGGGTTAATAGGTAGTTTAAGGGTGTTAGTGTACTTTTTAACACTTTAGTTATGAGTTTTATCGTACAGCTTTGTAACGTAAAACTCATAACTACTGACTTTCAGATGGTGGTACGAATCTTGTCTGTATAGGGTGTACTGCTTACTTTTTGGCCTCCTAGGCAAACTCGTAATACCAGCACTATGTGAGTCCCATTGAATTGAATCCCCTTATCCTACAGACAGAGCAAGCTAATATAGTCTGATAATTCCCCTTAGCCTACAGGCAGAGCAAGTGAATATGGTCTGATAATTCTCCTTAGCCTACAGGTAGAGCAAGCTAATATAGTCTGATAATTCCAGCTAGTCAACAGGTAGAGCAAGCGAATATGGTCTGATAATTCCAGTTAGTCTACAGGCAGAGCAAGCTAATATAGTCTGATAATTCCCCTTAGCCTACAGGTAGAGCAAGCTAATATAGTCTGATAATTCCCCTTAGCCTACAGGTAGAGCAAGCTAATATAGTCTGATAATTCCAGTTAGTCAACAGGTAGAGCAAGCTAATATAGTCTGATAATTCCCCTTAGCCTACAGACAGAGCAAGCTAATATAGTCTGATAATTCCCCTTAGCCTACAGGCAGAGCAAGCTAATATAGTCTGATAATTCCAGTTAGTCAACAGGTAGAGCAAGCGAATATGGTCTATAATTCCAGTTAGTCTACAGGCAGAGCAAGCTAATATAGTCTGATAATTCCCCTTAGCCTACAGGTAGAGCAAGCTAATATAGTCTGATAATTCCAGTTAGTCAACAGGTAGAGCAAGATAATATAGTCTGATAATTCCAGGTAGCCTACAGGTAGAGCAAGCGAATATAGTCTGATAATTCCCCTTAGCCTACAGACAGAGCAAGCTAATATAGTCTGATAATTCCCCTTAGCCTACAGGCAGAGCAAGCTAATATAGTCTGATAATTCCCCTTAGCCTACAGGCAGAGCAAGCGAATATGGTCTGATAATTCCAGTTAGCCTACAGGTAGGACAAGCTAATATAGTCTGATAATTCCCCTTAGCCTACAGGCAGAGCAAGCTAATATAGTCTGATAATTCCAGTTAGTCTACAGGTAGAGCAAGCGAATATGGTCTGATAATTCCAGTTAGTCTACAGGCAGAGCAAGCTAATATAGTCTGATAATTCCCCTTAGCCTACAGGTAGAGCAAGCTAATATAGTCTGATAATTCCCCTTAGCCTACAGGTAGAGCAAGCTAATATAGTCTGATAATTCCCCTTAGCCTACAGGTAGAGCAAGCTAATATAGTCTGATAATTCCAGTTAGTCAACAGGTAGAGCAAGCGAATATGGTCTGATAATTCCAGTTAGTCTACAGGCAGAGCAAGCTAATATGGTCTGATAATTCCCCTTAGCCTACAGACAGAGTAAGCTAATATAGTCTGATAATTCCCCTTAGCCTACAGGCAGAGCAAGCTAATATAGTCTGATAATTCCAGGTAGTCAACAGGTAGAGCAAGCGAATATGGTCTGATAATTCCCCTTAGCCTACAGACAGAGAAAGCTAATATAGTCTGATAATTCCCCTTAGCCTACAGGCAGAGCAAGCTAATATAGTCTGATAATTCCAGGTAGTCAACAGGTAGAGCAAGCGAATATGGTCTGATAATTCCAGTTAGTCTTCAGGCAGAGCAAGCTAATATAGTCTGATTATTCCAGTTAGTCAACAGGTAGAGCAAGCTAATATAGTCTGATAATTCCAGGTAGCCTACATGTAGAGCAAGCTAATATAGTCTGATAATTCCCCTTAGCCTACAGACAGAGCAAGCTAATATAGTCTGATAATTCCCCTTAGCCTACAGGTAGAGCAAGCGAATATGGTCTGATAATTCCAGTTAGTCTACAGGTAGAGCAAGCTAATGTAGTCTGATAATTCCCCTTAGCCTACAGGCAGAGCAAGCTAATATGGTCTGATAATGCCCCTTAGCCTACAGGCAGAGCAAGCTAATATGGTCTGATAATTCCCCTTAGCCTACAGACAGAGCAAGCTAATATAGTCTGATAATTCCAGTTAGTCTACAGGTAGAGCAAGCTAATATAGTCTGATAATTCCAGGTAGCCTACAGGTAGAGCAAGCTAATATTGTCTGATAATTCCCCTTAGACTACAGGCAGAGCAAGCTAATATAGTCTGATAATTCCCCTTAGCCTACAGGCAGAGCAAGCTAATATAGTCTGATAATTCCAGTTAGTCTACAGGTAGAGCAAGCTAATATAGTATGATAATTCCAGTTACTCTACAGGTAGAGCAAGCTAATATAGTCTGATAATTCCCCTTAGCCTACAGGCAGAGCAAGCTAATATAGTCTGATAATTCCCCTTAGCCTACAGGCAGAGCAAGCTAATATAGTCTGATAATTCCCCTTAGCCTACAGGCAGAGCAAGCTAATATAGTCTGATAATTCCCCTTAGCCTACAGGCAGAGCAAGCTAATATAGTCTGATAATTCCCCTTAGCCTACAGGTAGAGCAAGCGAATATGGTCTGATAATTCCAGTTAGTCTACAGGTAGAGCAAGCGAATATGGTCTGATAATTCCAGTTAGTCTACAGGTAGAGCAAGCTAATATAGTCTGATAATTCCAGTTAATCTACAGGTAGAGCATGCTAATATAGTCTGATAATTATCCTTAGCCTACAGGTAGAGCAAGCTAATATAGTCTGATAATTCCCCTTAGCCTACAGGTAGAGCAAGCTAATATAGTCTGATAATTCCAGTTAGCCTACAGGTAGAGCAAGCTAATATAGTCTGATAATTATCCTTAGCCTACAGGTAGAGCAAGCTAATATAGTCTGATAATTCCCCTTAGCCTACAGGTAGAGCAAGCTAATATAGTCTGATAATTCCCCTTAGCCTACAGGCAGAGCAAGCTAATATAGTCTGATAATTCCCTTTAGCCTACAGGCAGAGCAAGCTAATATAGTCTGTTAATTCCCTTTAGCCTACAGGTAGAGCAAGCTAATATAGTCTGATAATTCCCCTTAGCCTACAGGTAGAGCAAGCTAATATAGTCTGATAATTCCAGTTAGTCAACAGGTAGAGCAAGCTAATATAGTCTGATAATTCCCCTTAGCCTAAAGGCAGAGCAAGCGAATATGGTCTGATAATTCCAGTTAGCCTACAGGTAGAGCAAACTAATATAGTCTGATAATTCCCCTTAGCCTACAGGTAGAGCAAGCTAATATAGTCTGATAATTCCCCTTAGCCTACAGGCAGAGCAAGCTAATATACGGCTAAATTACGATTTTTGCGGTAAGAGCTGCTTTGTGCTAACTTGCAAGTTATTGTCACCACTCACCTCTCTATAGCGCTGCTATTAAAGGTTTACAAAAACCCGGCGTTAGCAGGCAATATAGCAGCGTAAAGCAAAATTGAGCTCCATACCGCACTCCAATACCAGCGCTGCAGTGAGCTGGTTTTACGTGCTCGTGCACAATTTCCCCAAAGACATTAATGGGGAGAGCCGGCTGAAAAAAAGCCTAACACTTGCAATAAAGGAGCGTAAAGCTCCGTAACGCAGCCCCATTGATTCCTATGGGGAAATAAAAATGTATGTTTACACCTAACACCCTAGCATAAACCCTGAGTCTAGACACCCCTAATCTGCCACCCCCGACATCGCCGACACCTACATTATACTTATTAACCCCTAATCTGCCGCCCCCGACACCACCTACATTACACTTATTAACCCCTAATCTGCTGCCCCCAATGTCGCCACCACCTACATTACACTTATTAACCCCTAATTTACCGCCCCCAATGTCGCCGCCACCTACCTAACCCCAATGTCGCCGCCACCTACCTACAATTATAAACCCCTAAATTCCTAATAGTTACATTGTAGCTATCTTAGGTTTTATTTTTATTTCAAAGCCAAGTTTGTATTTATTTTAACTAGGTAGACTAGTTAGTAAATAGTTATTAACTATTTACTAACTACCTAGCTAAAATAAATACAAATTTACCTGTAAAATAAAACCTAACCTGTCTTACACTAACACCTAACATTACACTACAATTGATTCAATTACATTAATTAAATACAATTAACTAAATTACAAGAAAAAAACACAAAATTACACAAAATAAAAAAAGAAATGATCAAATATTTAAACTAATTACACCTAATCTAATAGCCCTATGAAAATCAACCACCCCCCAATAAAAAAAAAATCAGCTCTTTTACCTGTAAAAAAAATACAAACAACCCCCAACAGTAAAACCCACCACCCACACACCAAACCCCCCCCAAAAAAAAACTAACTTAAAAAAAAGCTAATCTCCCCATTACCCTGAAAAGGGCATTTGAATAGGCATTGCCCTTAAAAGGGCATTTAGCTCTTTTTCCGCCTAAAGTCCCTAAGCTAAAAATAAAACTCACCCAATAAACCCTTTAAAAAAAGCTAACACTAACCCCGAAGATCCACTTACAGTTTTTGAAGACCCGACATCCATCCTCATCTAAGCGGCAGAAGTCTTCATCCAAGCGGGCAGAAGTGCTCAACGAAGCCGGGAGAAGTCTTCATCCAAGCGGCAAGAAGTGGTCCTCCAGATGGGCAGAAATCAGACAGCATCTTCTATCTTCACCTATCCGGCGAGGCGCGGCTCCATCTTCAAGACATCCGGCGCGGAGCGTCCTCTTCTTCTGACGGCGACTGAAGAATGAAGGTTCCTTTAAGGGACGTTATCCAAGATGGCGTACCTTGAATTCCGATTGGCTGATAGAATTCTATCAGCCAATCAGAATTAAAGGTGAAAAATTCCAATTGGCTGATCCAATCAGCCAATAGGATTGAGCTCACCTTCTATTAGCTGTTGTTACAGTGCATCAAAAATGGTAACATAATTGTTCACCAAAAATTGTATTTTATCCAAAACATGAAATGTATATGTAAATTATACAGGAATAAACCATATTAAATATGCAGAGAATAAATCATAATTTAAATACAATGAATGTGCAAGAAAAAAACAAACAAGAAATTTGTACTTATAAGTACAAAATACAAAGCATAATTGTTGTTTTATAGTAAAATGGGCTGTGTATGAGCGTTCCATGGCCGTGTATGAAATTGTCTCTCAAATCCCAGCATAATTATCTAAACATTTTCACCCTACAGGTCTATTTCTTCTCACAAACTAAAAAGTTAGGAGGTTGTGACAAAATACTTAATACCCTAATAGAAAAACACATGTATACGAAAAAATACACAGAAAGCAGAGCAATGTGATTTGTTTTTGATGCAGGATTTCAGTTTTAAAGTGGGCTCACTGCTAACTTCACTCCCCCTAGTGAAGTTTGCCTTTCAACCAACGATCTCCATTACGTTCTATAAGGACATCTCGCCACTCGCAAGAACTGCCCATTTTTTAAGATAATTCCACGAGGGCAGCCCCTGTGAGGGTAGGAATGAAAAACCACATCAGGACCAGTGAAGTTTAGATACACGGGCCCTTAATCACATTACATTGCAGCTACTGAGCAGAGAACTGCAGGTAAGTGGTTTTGTACAGTTCACCAATCACTAGTCACTACATTTGTAGACTAAACAAATGACAGAATAAAAGTAAATTGTATTATCTATGATAATCATGAAGGAAACATTTTGGTTTTCATGTCCTTTTAAGAGGCTGTTTCTAGGAATGGGAAAACACATTAACTGAACACACTTATCTCAAGGACAAGTGAAATGATTAAATAATTGTTATGTTGTGTTCTCCTACCTCACACTACCATGTTGTTGGTCCCATAATGCACCTCCTGCGCGTCATTAAAAAGCTGCGAGTAGTTATTCTCCACAGCAAGACTTAGATGCTATCGTCCCTTGAGGTTAGCACCTGAGCACATAAGGTATATTAATCTTCCGCGTCTGAATAAAAGCATTTTTGGTGAGATGCCAACACCCTTTTAGAAATCTCTGCCGGTGCGGTTTTCTCTGTTCAATCCTAGTCTATTCAGCTGGCCTGTATAGTATAACATTAATTTTTCTCTATCCCACATATGCAGCATAACTACTATGTACTGATGCCAATGTGAAATATAATTTAACATTGTTAAGTAAAAGACACAGCGTCATATATTAACAGGATATTAAACTTAAAATGTAATTGCCCATAAAGAGCCAGATTACAAGTGGAGCGGTATTTAGAAGTAAGCTATTTGCGCATGTCGGGTAGCACTCGTTTTACAGGTTGAAAGTCAAAAGAATTCACTTGTGTGATAACCCGATGTGTGCAAAAAGTCGGTTAGAATATTGCGTTAACATATTCCCCTATAGACGTCAATGAAGCAGAAAAAGTGCAAAGAAACACACTACTCACGGGCAAACCTGATCACATATTCTCATGTACGCTAACTCGACATGAAAATATCAATATTTCATATTCCAATGTTCTTGACGTAGAAAAATATGCTCTGTTTATTCATAAATACATATTTCTACATAAATCTGATGGTATTTTAGTACAATATATATCTATACCTATATACATATATATATATTTGTGTAGCGCATCCCCAAGACATTTATGAGGAGGAATTAGCGCTGTCGTGAAGTCCTGAAGTTAGCACACCTGAGTCTTTTGCTCGTGCTCTAACTTTTTACTTTAAATTAATCATTTTTTAATTTGAGCACAGTTACTGCTAAAGCAAAAAAACTATTTTGGACATGCCATTTGTAATCTGGCACTAAATGTTGTGCAGTTCCTTATCTGATCTCTGCTGAAGCTTAGTAGAGACAAGTAGTAGTAGCGTTAGTCTTGTGAAGTCTGCACTGTATAGCTCCAGAAAACTAATAATTGCAGGAGAATAATTAAATTACAGGAAAAATGAGAAAACAAAGAATGTATATTGCAAAATTGTTTTTCTACACAGTTAAACATTTTATATTACAATCTCAAAGTGTGTCATGTCCCTTTAATGTCATATTGCACTATTGTGGTTATGATCTATCTATCTATTATCTATCTATGTGTCTATCAATCTATCCGTCTGTCTGTCTTTCTCTTGCAATCTATTGATCTATCTATCTAAGTATCTGTCAATCTTTCTCTCAATCTATCATCTATCAATCTATCTATTAATCTTTCATTTATCAAAATATCTGTCTATTGATATATCTATTAATCTATCATCTATCTATTAATGTATTTATATATCTATCTATTAATCTATCATCTATCTATCTATCTATCTATCTATCTATCTATCTATCTATCTATCTATCTATCTATCTATCAATATTTATATCAATCTATCTATCATCTATAAATCAATCAATCAATCTCTGTCTGTCTTTCTCTTGCAATCTATCTATCATCTATCTATCAATCTATTATCTATCTATCTATCAATCATTTATATATCAATCTATTGTTAATATATCAATCTATCAATCTATCTATCATATCTGTCGGTCTGCCTGGAGATCTATCACAGCCAGGAAAATCAATATATCTATCAGCTATCTATCTATCAATCATTTATATATCAATCTACCGTTTATATATCAATCTATCATCCCTCTATCTATCTATCTATCTATCTATCTATCTATCTATCTATCTATCTATCTGTCTGTCAGTCTGCATGTAGATCTATCACAGACAGGAAACTTACAACCTCATGAAATTGTTTGCATTGTGTCCAGCAACCTCTCTCACTAGGGGGCTTAGGGCTTAGAGTGAAGGTTTCTTCCGTTACAAGACATGATTGAATTATTTACTGCTAACGTAAGTTAATCGCTAAGTTTTTTTATAGCTTTTTTGTCAATATATAAAACTCCTTACCGTTATGATGCCTGACTCCTCCCAACTACTATTTCCTGCTTTTCTTGTCTGACGTATAGAGCGGTCCCACCCGCTTTCTACATCTGTCTAAAGCGCTCAGTGAAACTTTGCATGCGTCAATCTGCGATTTACCGATTGGACAAATTGTGCAGACAAACTCTTTATAATCAATATTCCCCATAACACTGACACATATGGGGTGAGTTGTTCACAGAATCCTCAACTCTACACCGGGATTTCATAAAAGCAGATAAACAAAAATCACACCCAGACATCAGGAGGAACCATACAATTAGTACACACTTTGGAACGCTGCACCACTCAACATTAGGGCCACCAGAAGTAGCAGCTTCTAAATAACATACGCCTAGATTTAGAGTTCTGCGTTAGCTGTCAAAACCAGCGTTAAGGGCTCCTAACGCTGCTTTTTACCGCCCGCTGGTATTTAGAGTCAGGCAGGAAAGGGTCTAACGCTCACTTTCCAGCCGCGACTTTTCCATACCACAGATCCCCTTACGCCAATTGCGTATCCTATCTTTTCAATGGGATCTTCCTAACGCTGGTATTTAGAGTCTTGGCTGAAGTGAGCAGTAGACCCTCTACCGACAAGACACCAGCCGCAGAAAAAAGTCAGGAGTTAAGAGCTTTCTGGGCTAACGCCGGTTTATAAAGCTCTTAAAGGGACAGTCTACACCAGAATTTGTATTGTTTTAAAAGATAGATAATCCCTTTATTACCCATTTCCCAGTTTTGCATAACTAACACATTTATAATAATATACTTTTAACCTCTGTGATTATGTTGTATCTAAGCCTCTGCAAACTGCCCCTTTTTTCAGTTCTTTTGACAGACTTGCAGTCTAGCCAATCACTGCCTGCTCCCAGATAACTTCTCGTGCACGAGCACAGTGTTATCTATATGAAATACGTGAACTAACACCCTCTAGTGGTGAAAAATTGTTAAAATGCAATCTGAAAGAGGTGGGCTTTAAGGTCTAAGAAATTAGCATATGAACCTCCTAGGTTAAGCTTTCAACTAAGAATACCAAGAGAACAAAGCAAAATTGGTGATAAAAGTAAATTCGAAAATTGTTTAAAATGACATGCTCTATCTGAATCATGAAAGTTTATTTTGGCCTAGACTGTCCCTTTAACTACTGTGCTCTAAAATACACTAACACCCATAAACTACCTATGTACCCCTAAACCAAGGTCCCCCACATCGCCGCCACTCTAATAAATATTTTTAACCCCTAATCTGCCGACCAGACACTGCCGCCACCTATATTATCCCTATGAACCCCTAATCTGCTGCCCCTAACATTGCCGACACCTACATAATATTTATTAACCCCTAATCTGCCCCCCCAACGTCACCGCTACTTTACCTACACTTATTAACCCCTAATCTGCCGACCGGACCTCGCCACCACTATAATAAATGTATTAACCCCTAAACCGCCTCACTCCCGCCTCGCAAACCCTATAATAAATAGTATTAACCCCTAATCTGCCCTCCCTAACATCACCGCCACCTAACTTCAAGTATTAACCCCTAATCTGCCGACCGGACCTCGCCGCTACTCTAATAAATATATTAACCCCTAAAGCTAAGTCTAACCCTAACACCCCCCTAAATTAAATATAATTTAAATCTAACGAAATAAATTATTTCTTATTAAATAAATTAATCCGATTTAAAGCTAAATACTTACCTGTAAAATAAACCCTAATATAGCTACAATATAACTAATAATTATATTGTAGCTATTTTAGCATTTATATTTATTTTACAGGCAACTTTGTATTTATTTTAACTAGGTACAAAAGCTATTAAATAGTTATTTACTATTTAATAGCTACCTAGTTAAAATAATTACAAAATTACATGTAAAATAAATCCTAACCTAAGTTACAATTAAACCTAACACTACACTATCAATAAATGAATTAACTAAACTACCTACAATTACCTACAATTAAATCAACTAAACTAAATTACAAAAACAAACAAACACTAAATTACAAAAAATAAAAAAGATTACAAGAATTTTTAAACTAATTACACCTACTCTAAGCCCCCTAAAAAAATAACAAAGCCCCCCAAAATAAAAAAATGCCCTACCCTATTCTAAAATAAAAACTTAACAGCTCTATTACCTTACCAGCCCTTAAAAGGGCTTTTTGCGGGGCATGCCCCAAAGAAATCAGCTCTTTTGCCTGTAAAAAAACCCATACAATACCCCCCCCAACATTACAACCCACCACCCACATACACCTAATCTAACCCACCCAAACCCCCCTTAAAAAACCTAACACTAAGCCCCTGAAGATCTCCCTACCTTGTATTCACCCAGCCGGGTATCACCGATCCGTCCAGAAGAGGGTCCGAAGTCTTCATCCTATCCGGCAAGAAGAGGTCCTCTAGAGGGTCCAAAGTCTTCATCCTATCCGGCAAGAAGAGGTCCTCCAGAGGGTCCAAAGTCTTTATCAAGGCGGCATCTTCTATCTTCTTCGGAACAGCCAATAGAATGCAAGCTCAATCTAATTGGCTGATCCAATCAGCCTATCGGATTGAACTTGAATCTGACTGGCTGATTCAATCAGCCAATCAGATTTTTCTTACCTTAATTCAGATTGGCTGATAGAATCCTATCAGCCAATTGGATTTCGAGGGACGCCATCTTGGATGAAGTCATTTAAAAGAACCTTCATTCGTCGTTAGTCCGTCGGTGAGGAAGGATGGCTCCACGTCGGCTGCTTCAAGATGGACCCGCTCCGCTCCGGATGGAAGAAGATAGAAGATGCCGCCTGGATGAAGACTTTGGACCCTCTGGAGGACCTCTTCTTGCCGGATAGGATGAAGACTTTGGACCCTCTGGAGGACCTCTTCTTGCCGGATAGGATGAAGACTTCGGACCCTCTGGAGGACCTCTTCTTGCCGGATAGGATGAAGACTTCGGACCCTCTTCTGGACGGATCGGTGATACCCAGCTGGGTGAATACAAGGTAGGGAGATCTTCAGGGGCTTAGTGTTAGGTTTTTTAAGGGGGGTTTGGGTGGGTTAGATTAGGTGTATGTGGGTGGTGGGTTGTAATGTTGGGGGGGGGTATTGTATGGGTTTTTTTACAGGCAAAAGAGCTGATTTCTTTGGGGCATGCCCCGCAAAAAGCCCTTTCAAGGGCTGGTAAGGTAATAGAGCTGTTAAGTTTTTATTTTAGAATAGGGTAGGGCATTTTTTTATTTTGGGGGGCTTTGTTATTTTTTTAGGGGGCTTAGAGTAGGTGTAATTAGTTTAAAAATTCTTGTAATCTTTTTTATTTTTTGTAATTTAGTGTTTGTTTTTGTAATTTAGTTTAGTTAATTTAATTGTAGGTAATTGTAGGTAGTTTAGTTAATCCATTTATTGATAGTGTAGTGTTAGGTTTAATTGTAACTTAGGTTAGGATTTATTTTACATGTAATTTTGTAATTATTTTAACTAGGTAGCTATTAAATAGTAAATAACTATTTAATAGCTTTTGTACCTAGTTAAAATAAATACAAAGTTGCCTGTAAAATAAATATAAATGCTAAAATAGCTACAATATAATTATTAGTTATATTGTAGCTATATTAGGGTTTATTTTACAGGTAAGTATTTAGCTTTAAATCTGATTAATTTATTTAATACGAAATAATTTATTTTGTTAGATTTAAATTATATTTAACTTAGGGGGTTGTTAGGGTTAGGGTTAGACTTAGTTTTAGGGGTTAATATATTTATTAGAGTAGCCGTGAGGTCTGGTCGGCAGATTAGGGGTTAATACTTGAAGTTAGGTGGCGGCGATGTTAGGGAGGGCAGATTAGAGGTTAATACTATTTATTATAGGGTTTGCGAGGCGGGAGTGAGGCGGTTTAGGGGTTAATACATTTATTATAGTGCCGGCGAGGTCCGGTCGGCAGATTAGGGGTTAATAAGTGTAGGTAATGTAGCAGCAACGTTGGGGGGCAGATTAGGGGTTAATAAATATAATGTAGGTGTCGGCGACGTTGGGGGCAGCAGATTAGGGGTACATAGGTATAACGTAGGTTGCGGCGGTGTCCGGAGCGGCAGATTAGGTGTTAATAATATAATGCAGGGGTCAGCGATAGCGGGGGCGGCAGATTAGGGGTTAATAAGTGTAAGGTTAGGGGTGTTTAGACTCGGGGTTCATGTTAGGGTGTTAGGTGCAGACTTAGAAACTGTTACCCCATAGGAAACAATGGGGCTGCGTTAGGAGCTGAACGCTGCTTTTTTGCAGGTGTTAGGTTTTTTTTCAGCTCAAACTGCCCCATTGTTTCCTATGGGGAATTTGTACACGAGCACGTTTTTCAAGCTGGCCGCTACCGTAAGCAACGCTGGTATTTAGAGTTGAAGTAAATTATGCTCTACGCTCCCTTTTTGGAGCCTAACGCAGCCCTTCAGAGAACTCTAAATACCAGCGTTATTTAAAAGGTGCGGGGGGGAAAAAACACGCGTAGCTAACGCACCCCTTTGGCCGCAAAACTCTAAATCTAGGCGATAGTGTGTTGTCCGTATTAGAGGCAGCCATAAGAACTATATCTCGTAATATGGGAATCCAGATCTAAAAGGAGCATGCATGCGCGAAATGGGAGCCGCATGTACTCAGAGATGAAGAAATCAAGAGTAGCGCATGCACATATCATCAAGTCGGCAGATGACGTGGAGTGACGACCGCCTAACGGCCAGAATTTCAAGTGGCTGATAGAAAAATGTGATCAAGAGCAAAAAAAAAAAAAAAAACGGGTTGATTTTGTGGAGTTGAAAACAGTGAGTTAAAACGGCGATTACTTTTTTTCCAATAATTTTTAAAATAAATCATGAATGAAAGTCATATTAATTTTTATCTAAGATTAATATTTGAGATAGACATCAAGGTAACTTTACCTTCACTGTAAGTGTTGAGCAATGGCTGCAACATGACACTTGTACTGCAAGATAACATGTGAGATTTGTATAATTCATATAAAAGTATTTTGGAAAACAAAATCTATTCTATTTTAAATGTACCTTGGACTTTCCTTGTCCTTTTAAAGGACATCGAAATCTATGAATTAATCACTGTGTTCAGAATGTATTTAGAGATCTGCATAGGTAAAGGAAATAGGGCTTTACCCAATGCCACATTATACTGACAGAGAGGACGTGTCACTGTAGGAATTCTCATGGGACATCTAACTCTGAGAAATAATGAACAACCTCAGCAGATTCCTGGACAGAGGTAGCCTTGCAGGGTGAAGTTGCCTCCGACAGCAGTTTTTCTACAAGTTTGCCTTTAACTCTGCATAACATTTCCTTGGCTGTGGTGCTCGAGCGAGCACTTACTGCTGTGCATCCGCATTGCAAATTACCCTTGATCTGTCTTGGCTGCACTACACCAGCTAAAAGCCCAGGATGCATGATTAAGTGTTCCCAGAGATGGAAGGTGTGAAAAATGTCACCCCGACATACACAGGTCAGCGCAGACATTGCAGCAAAATATGTTTCTCAAAATAAGGAAGAAGATGACAGCCAGAACCTGTACAAACAGAACAGCCTGGTCCATATGTTGGATGTTTACTATACGTACAGGAAGCAATTAGTGAG
The DNA here is from genome assembly GCF_027579735.1 of Bombina bombina. Lineage (NCBI taxonomy): Eukaryota > Metazoa > Chordata > Amphibia > Anura > Bombinatoridae > Bombina > Bombina bombina. The sequence continues at coordinate 27,647,290 of NC_069500.1, read as the reverse complement.
ACCCTTACACTCTCAGTTTTACTGCATCCTAAATTCTTTTTTGGTGTCAGGAAATCAGAAAATTTTAGTGCAAAGCTGCAACAGAATATGCTAAATCCCAAAAGAGTGAAAATATTTTTAATAATAATATGAAAGGAAATAATAATTCATATTTAAAATCTATCACGCTCTGGTTTGTAACTAAACATAAACATACATACTAATTAATGAATTATACAAATAACTTGCTTATTCTACCTGGTAAATTCTGTTTATTAAACATTCTGGTTCCAAAGATAAGGCTATTTTACAAAAAAAAAAAAAAAAACCGCAAGAATTATTTATGGATCAAAAACAGACTTACACTAGAGGTTTTTTTTTTTGACTAATTAGATTTTTTTTTTTTTTTTAAGTAACACACCTGGGTCTCAGTTTGTATTCAGGTGCATACAGAAGCAAGAAACAAAGTTTAGTCGATTTAGCTTTCACTAGTTAACCCGTTGACTGCAAGAAAGGACTTCAATACATTGCACAGTAATAACCATGTCTCGTATTAAAAGGGTTAAAGTACATGTTAATAAACATAAATATAAATGGTGAAAATCTCCAAATGACATATTTACATTAGCTTTGGATTTAAGACAATCAGTGGTTATACTGCCAGTGTTAGATACAATAAATGGCTATATGTACCCTTTAGCCTAGAGCAGACATCCCAACTATCCTGGATTTAGCGGGATTGTCAAGGCAAATGTCCCAGCTTTTGCGGACTGTCCAGCTCTATACACTGCACTACCCAACCACATACATATCTCACAATGGCATAGTCAGTGTAAACACTGATTCAAAGTGGTCTCCAAAGTTCACTGATTCAAAGTTGCTTACGGCATGAAAGGGTTAAAATCTCCCTTTGGGACACATAACCTTTAAAAACAGAACTAGGGGTGAACTAATGTTGGAGTTTTTTCTGTTCAAACTATAGAACAAAAAGGGTCCCAGTTGAACGTTGTACTGGCATTCAAATGTTTCTAGAGAATGGATGTCAAAGATTCATATATTGACTCCCTTAGACTTATATTGTACCCGGCCCAGTTTGTATGTGTCTACAGAGATTACATAAGGCCTGTGCACCTTTGTGTGGTTTCCAGTTTGTTTGATTGAAAGCATGCATTGTTTGTCTGTTGATAGGAATCCAGGAGGGAAGAGACCTTGACGTGGTCCTTGGGCTTGACCCTTTTGGCCAAATGTGGCAACTAACTCTTCCATTTTTGCTTTTAATCTTAGCTGTGTCCTTGCAAGAGAGTGCCATACTTTATCTGTGTGTATGTATATATATTAATATATATATATATATATATATATATATATATATATATACACACACACACACACACACACACTGTTAAAACAAACTTACTATGTTGTAACAGTTGAGAATTTTTAATACTTTCAACAAAATGTTCTGAAAAATTGCCCATCCCTAAACAGATGCAATAAAGAAAGTAAAAGAAAAAAATGAATGTAATACCCCTTTATATAATAATCTGGTTGTACATCTGCTGATCTGTAAGCTGTAGGCTTAATGGAGTCTTGATTCTAAGTTTTCTTCTATTTCTAGATAACTTGAAGTCAGCCTGGCGTTTTAATTTGATGTCTTTTTGTCTGAAGCTGTTCCACCAAATAATACAGCCCCCCCCCCCCTAGTTTCAGAATTACTATAATATTTAAAATGCTAAAAACCCCTCTTATTTAATTCAAAGACGGAAATGTACATACAATTTTGTTAAATGAATGGCTATATATCCTTAGAGAAGTCAGGGAACTGAAGCTCAATTGAACTGGTATCTGAGTCTTCTTTGGATACAAATGATGATAGGCAATTTGCCTGATTGTGTCTGTCTGTTGCTCTGAGACAGCTCTCAGAACACTGTACATTAAAATTATAGTGTCATGTAGGATTTATTAAATAGTGCGGCATTTCTGCACAGTAACTTGGAAAAACCCTTGTCTTAAGAGCTCTTGGATGGCTTCAGGCTTAGGATTTTAACTAAACGTAATGATATCTCTATCATATTTCTCCATCATTTGATCTCCTGTTGAAATGGCGACAGGGCACAGAAAAGGTTAGATGAGAATAATAAATGTGTGTCAGCTCCTACAGGCATTTAAATGACCCTCTCGCACAGAAAAGATTAAAGCCACCACAGGCTCTCGGTACTGCGATTATACCCCAGGGCAGCCTCTCATTAGTGCACGGCTGGCAAAATATAACAGCTTTAGTCTATACCTTATTCAGTGCATATCTGCCCTGACCATAAATACAGTGATTTAACCCTGTCCTTTTCTGATTCTTGCAGAACAGTGATTAAATACAAAGACATTGTGGAATGACTATAAAAACTGCCCCTTTTTTTTATCTTAATTAAAGGTGAATAAATTTGTAAAGTCTTGAAAAAATGGCAAAGTGAATGGAGGGGGCGGCTGTGAAATTTAAGGACAAATGTCTGAATATCCCCTACTCATGATTATTGCTTTCTTGCATCACCTTAGGGTGTTTGATTGGTGGCAAAAGGAGGGTTAAGATTTGTAAATGTATTTTGGGTGGTGCTAATAGGTTATGATGGAGATGGGTGAATGTTTGGGAAAATCTGATTTTTATGGTGGGAATTCAGCATTTATTTTATAGGGCATGGGAGTTAAAACATGCTGGTGCCGTAGATACCAGAAATACAATAACTAAACACCTTGCAAATGTATTTAAAATGACACATTAGTCTATTTGTTTGTTTTTTAAATAGGAAAGGTAAATTTGTTAAAAGACATAACCTGTAAAGTTATTTAAATTGTGCGCTCTATCTGAATCATGAAATGTTTAATATTTTCTTCCGTCCCTTTAAACCCTTCCCTACTGGGAATTTAAGGGAAAAATGTGCCCAAAATACCTGAGAAGTTTTAACATTTTTGTTATCACTACATTTAAACAGAAAAAAGCCTTTTTTTTGGGGGGGGGGGGGGGGATTTACCTATCAAAATTATATATTTCTTTTTTTAAGTAGACAACCCAAGGTATTGATCTAGGCCCATTTGATATATGTCATGCCACCAATTTGTCGTCAAATGCAATCATATAAAAAAAGTTAAAGTTTTCACAAACTGTGGGTATCTCACTGAAATTATTTACATACAGCTTGTGCAATCATGACACAAATTATTGTAAAAGCTTCTATGGGATCCCCTTTGTTCGGAATTAGCAGACATGCATGGCCTTGCCATTGGTGTTAGGTGATTAGAGGACTGCTAATTGCAGCTGCACACCATACTTCTGAAATTCCCGACAGTAAAGGGGTTAATTAGTTAGCTGGTAAGGGAAATAGTATAGTAATGTAGGTATTACACTTCTCCCTGACACCTCCAACCTCCCTGATCCCTCCCAAACAGCTCTCCCCCCACCCACACTCATCCCCACAATCTTAGGTACTGGCATACAGTCTGCCAGTATGCAGTATACAGCTTTTTTTATTATTATTTTTCTGCAATATAGTGATCCTCCTCAACCTGCTCACCTTCCAGACCCCTCCAAAACAGCTCTCTAACAGTCTTCCCTCCCACTAGTGTCGGCCATCTTTGGTACTGGCAGCTGACTGCCAGTACCCAATTTATAGATGTTTTTTATAATTTATTTAAATTTATTTATTATTTTGTATTTTTTCTGTAGTGTAGTGGTCCCCCTATCTCCCCCTATTGTAAATTGTGGCACTCGACCCAACCATCCCAAAATTGCTCTGTAGTGCAACACCCCATCTCTCCCTTCAAAATGTTTTTTATGTAGTGTAAGGCCCCTCCAACTCCCTCCCCCTCTTCTGCTGGGCCACCCACCTGCCTTCCCTCCCCCACGTCCCACTAGCACCAACGGAGATCGTTACAGACAGTGGCACAGACTGTGTTACTGTCTGTAACAATCTAGCAATCTGCCTTCATATGGTATAACAGAGCACCGATCGTGCTCCATTACAATATGAAGGCAGATTCTTGAAACCCAGGAACAGCAAATCCCTTGACAACCGAGACTAAATCGGCTTCTAGCAGTATGGAGATAGATCTAAGTTATGTGGTTCGATGGGCTGTGTACCACTTGGCTTAGATCTATGTCCATTTGGCCCAAGGGGTTAACCCAATTGTCAAATAGGCCATCAATGCAGACAATACTCAAAGCAATAAAACACGCTGAATGATTCGCACATTGACTTTGATTTTTAATGCAAATAGATTTGATTTGAAGTTTGTGCTGAGAAGCTGGAAAAACGTCCAATTACAACATAACAATCTATCTGATATAAATCACATTTCAAACACAAAAACTTTGTTTCATAAAAGGATTTACTCTTATTTTGGAATATGTAATTTCCCTAGAATATGAGTCATTCATACTGGAAGAGGGGGGCTTTACACAAGAAATATTACAGAAAAAAATAATTATTCATTGTAACCCTGGACACAACAATACCAAGTGAATTATAGGGGCCAAAGAGCAGAGATTAGAGGTCATGTTCGGCTATTTGCATAATTTACAGATATAGAACGAATAGACTATATAGTCTCTTTTGCTTTTTCTTGTCTAGTGATCAAGAGGTAGTGAACACTTGACCCTACAGGATACGCAATGTCAGGTTCTCCTCTCTCTGGACACGTGAGTTATAGCTCAATCACATGAGTGGTGCAGATGTCCTCACACATGGTTAACATTAGATGTGACCTTGAGCATTGGATGAACCTGCTGTATTAACACATAACTTTATCTGCTGAGTATCAATCTCCATCAAGTACAGTCATAAATCCCTTCTGCGTTTTATGCTCCATCCTTTGTTTTAACGCATTTATTTTTGACGTAAACGTGCTATTCCCCATAGTACTGAAAGCATGGTATGATACGTGTGGTGCTTTGCACTGTGCACCAGCTTGTGATTTACTGTCTACTTCGCCAATATGAAGCTTCAGGATCAATGAGACTTAATGTTTTTGGCTTCCAAATGAAATGTCACACGTGTGTATAGTGAGCAATAAGGGACAAATGCTGTTTATATCTAAGCATAAGATACCACTCTGTGCATTCTGCAACTGCTATTTTGTTCTGGGGGTTTTATTCCCCCTATCCATCCCTGACAAACTTCTGTAGACACAAAGTTTCTGATTCCAACATATTTCCTACAATAACCAACTCCTCTAATACATGCTTGCTAATTAAACCCAATTACTACCAGAGAGGGCTACAATACATGCCAAATTATTGTTCAATGAAATTGTCATTATAAGTATAAATCCCATTATAATAGGTAGGAGGTTACAATGTATTGTCAGCAATCACAATTATCAGATGTTAAGGTCATATAATAGTGCTCCAGATACAAAAATGTAAACATACAAATCCTTAATCAATATATAATAGACTCATGCTTATGCACACATATATGCATACACACACACAGACGCACACACACACACACATGCATACACACATGCATACACACCCAATACACACACATACACACACACACATATACACCCAATAGACACACAAACACATATATATACACACACATATGCATACACACCCAATATACACACACACATATACACCCAAGAGACACACAAACACATATATATACACACACACACACATGCATACACACACACATGCATACACACACAATACACATATGGACATGCCCAATATGCGCATATACAGGGAGTGCAGAATTATTAGGCAAATGAGTATTTTGACCACATCATCCTCTTTATGCATGTTGTCTTACTCCAAGCTGTATAGGCTCGAAAGCCTACTACCAATTAAGCATATTAGGTGATGTGCATCTCTGTAATGAGAAGGGGTGTGGTCTAATGACATCAACACCCTATATCAGGTGTGCATAATTATTAGGCAACTTCCTTTCCTTTGGCAAAATGGGTCAAAAGAAGGACTTGACAGGCTCAGAAAAGTCAAAAATAGTGAGATATCTTGCAGAGGGATGCAGCACTCTTAAAATTGCAATGCTTCTGATGCATGATCATCGAACAATCAAGCGTTTCATTCAAAATAGTCAACAGGGTCGCAAGAAGCGTGTGGAAAACCAAGGCGCAAAATAACTGCCCATGAACTGAGAAAAGTCAAGCGTGTAGCTGCCAAGATGCCACTTGCCACCAGTTTGGCCATATTTCAGAGCTGCAACATGACTGGAGTGCCCAAAAGCACAAGGTGTGCAATACTCAGAGACATGGCCAAGGTAAGAAAGGCTGAAAGACGACCACCACTGAACAAGACACACAAGCTGAAACGTCAAGACTGGGCCAAGAAATATCTCAAGACTGATTTTTCTAAGGTTTTATGGACTGATGAAATGAGAGTGAGTCTTGATGGGCCAGATGGATGGGCCCGTGGCTGGATTGGTAAAGGGCAGAGAGCTCCAGTCCGACTCAGACGCCAGCAAGGTGGAGGTGGAGTACTGGTTTGGGCTGGTATCATCAAAGATGAGCTTGTGGGGCCTTTTCGGGTTGAGGATGGAGTCAAGCTCAACTCCCAGTCCTACTGCCAGTTTCTGGAAGACACCTTCTTCAAGCAGTGGTACAGGAAGAAGTCTGCATCCTTCAAGAAAAACATGATTTTCATGCAAGACAATGCAACATCACACGCGTCCAAGTACTCCACAGCGTGGCTGGCAAGAAAGGGTATAATAGAAGAAAATCTAATGACATGGCCTCCTTGTTCACCTGATCTGAACCCCATTGAGAACCTGTGGTCCATCATCAAATGTGAGATTTACAAGGAGGGAAAACAGTACACCTCTCTGAACAGTGTCTGGGAGGCTGTGGTTGCTGCTGCACGCAATGTTGATGGTGAACAGATCAAAACACTGACAGAATCCATGGATGGCAGGCTTTTGAGTGTCCTTGCAAAGAAAGGTGGCTATATTGGTCACTGATTTGTTTTTGTTTTGTTTTTGAATGTCAGAAATGTATATTTGTGAATGTTGAGATGTTATATTGGTTTCACTGGTAAAAATAAATAATTGAAATGGGTATATATTTGTTTTTTGTTAAGTTGCCTAATAATTATGCACAGTAATAGTCACCTGCACACACAGATATCCCCCTAAAATAGCTAAAACTAAAAACAAACTAAAAACTACTTCCAAAAATATTCAGCTTTGATATTAATGAGTTTTTTGGGTTCATTGAGAACATGGTTGTTGTTCAATAATAAAATTAATCCTCAAAAATACAACTTGCCTAATAATTCTGCACTCCCTGTATACAAATACATACATACATATACACACAAGAATACACATACAAACATATATACATGAGACCACACACATACATGCTCATGCACACATAATAACACACATGCATATGTATACATACACACAAGAATACATACATATGCATACATACATACACACAAGAATACACATATGAAACCACACACATACATGCTCATGCACACATGATAACACACATACATATGCATACATACATACATACACACAATACACATATGAGACCACACACATAAATGGAAGTTCTGTGTGTTGTGAATAGTGAAAGGTGGAGTAGTAATTTGTCACACTAGCAAATGCTCTATTATAATGCAAAACAAAACACGTACTGTGACTAGCATGCAGTCCCAATAATGTTTGTGAAGTTTCCTGGGGCACAGGCTGGATGACCCTGAGTTTGATGATTCACATGTGAGCCTTCCCTTAGCTTCACGATACTGATACAACAGCTCTCTGTCCTGAAGTTAGCTTCTTAACAAACTTCACCAGCTGTAGCAACCTGGTATATGGTTTAAGTGTTTTGAGAACAAAGCTGGAACAGCTTTAAGAATCAACGCAAGAAGAATTTCCCACGCTCACACACCCACATGTGTATATAGTGCTGGCTATAGGGGAAGCACAGTCATAAGAACAGGTACTGAGACGGCACAGTAGTTTAGTTCTGCAGACTTATTAGTGAGTGGAGGGCAGAGCCAGATAACACCAAATAATTAGCCACAGATAGGGATACAAACTGTGCAGCTCAATTACAGATATAAAGGGATTTTGTTTAAACTGATAATACTGCAGAAGGTGTTGACCAGAGACTACCTACAGTGGCATAAATAGACCTCCGTGGAAGCCAGGGGAATGTCATGGCATGTACCTCACCTCATGCCAAAGCATTA